>NC_138768.1:895436014-895512258 GCF_965119305.1 Pelophylax lessonae | reverse complement strand
TGACTCCCCCAGCCTCTCACACTCGCTGTGACCCCCCCAGCCTATCACACTCACTGTGACTCCCCCCCAGCCTCTCACACTCGCTGTGACTCCCCCCCAGCCTCTCACACTCGCTGTGACTCCCCCCCAGCCTCTCACACTCACTGTGACTCCCCCCCAGCCTCTCACACTCGCTGTGACTCCCCCCCCAGCCTCTCACACTCGCTGTGACTCCCCCCCCCAGCCTCTCACACTCACTGTGACTCCCCCCCAGCCTCTCACACTCGCTGTGACTCCCCCCCAGCCTCTCACACTCGCTGTGACTCCCCCCCAGCCTCTCACACTCGCTGTGACTCCCCCCCCCAGCCTCTCACACTCACTGTGACTCCCCCCAGCCTCTCACACTCGCTGTGACTCCCCCCCAGCCTCTCACACTCACTGTGACTCCCCCCAGCCTCTCACACTCACTGTGACTCTCCCCAGCCTCTCACACTCGCTGTGACTCCCCCAGCCTCTCACACTCGCTGTGACCCCCCCAGCCTATCACACTCACTGTGACTCCCCCCCAGCCTCTCACACTCGCTGTGACTCCCCCCAGCCTCTCACACTCGCTGTGACTCCCCCCCAGCCTCTCACACTCGCTGTGACTCCCCCCAGCCTCTCACACTCGCTGTGACTCCCCCCCAGCCTCTCACACTCACTGTGACTCTCCCCCAGCCTCTCACACTCGCTGTGACTCCCCCAGCCTCTCACACTCGCTGTGACTCCCCCCAGCCTCTCACACTCACTGTGACCCCCCCCCCAGCCTCTCACACTCACTGTGACTCCCCCCAGCCTCTCACACTCGCTGTGACTCCCCCCCAGCCTCTCACACTCACTGTGACTCCCCCCTCAGCCTCTCACACTCACTGTGACTCCCCCCTCAGCCTCTAACACTCACTGTGACTCCCCCCCCAGCCTCTCACACTCGCTGTGACTCCCCCCAGCCTCTCACACTCACTGTGACTCCCCCCAGCCTTTCACATTCGCTGTGACTCCCCCCCAGCCTCTCACACTCGCTGTGACTCCCCCCAGCCTCTCACACTCGCTGTGACTCCCCCCAGCCTCTCACACTCGCTGTGACTCCCCCCAGCCTCTCACACTCACTGTGACTCCCCCCAGCCATTCACATTCGCTGTGACTCCCCCCTCAGCCTCTCACATTAGCTGTGACTCCCCCCAGCCTCTCACACTCGCTGTGACTCCCCCCAGCCTCTCACACTTGCTGTGACTCCCCCCCAGCCTCTCACACTCGCGGTGACTCCCCCCAGCCTCTCACACTCACTGTGACTCCCCCCCAGCCTCTCACACTCGCTGTGACTCCCCCCCCAGCCTCTCACACTCACTGTGACTCCCCCCCAGCCTCAGACACTCGCTGTGACTCCCCCCAGACTCTCACACTCGCTGTGACTCCTCCCCAGCCTCTCACACTCGCTGTGACTCCCCCCCAGCCTCTCACACTCACTGTGACTCTCCCCAGCCTCTCACACTCGCTGTGACTCCCCCCAGCCTCTCACACTCGCTGTGACTCCCCCCAGCCTCTCACACTCGCTGTGACTCCCCCCAGCCTCTCACACTCGCTGTGACTCCCCCCCAGCCTCTCACACTCGCTGTGACTCCCCCCCAGCCTCTCACACTCGCTGTGACTCCCCCCAGCCTCTCACACTCGCTGTGACTCCCCCCCAGCCTCTCACACTCGCTGTGACTCCCCCCCAGCCTCTCACACTCGCTGTGACTCTCCCCAGCCTCTCACACTCGCTGTGACCCCCACCCAGCCTCTCACACTCACTGTGACTCCCCCCAGCCTCTCACACTCACTGTGACTCCCCCCAGCCTTTCACATTCGCTGTGACTCCCCCCCAGCCTCTCACACTCGCTGTGACTCCCCCCAGCCTCTCACACTCGCTGTGACTCCCCCCAGCCTCTCACACTCACTGTGACTCCCCCCAGCCATTCACATTCGCTGTGACTCCCCCCTCAGCCTCTCACACTCGCTGTGACTCCCCCAGCCTCTCACACTCGCTGTGACCCCCCCAGCCTATCACACTCACTGTGACTCCCCCAGCCTCTCACACTCGCTGTGACTCCCCCCAGCCTCTCACACTCACTGTGACTCCCCCCAGCCATTCACATTCGCTGTGACTCCCCCCTCAGCCTCTCACACTCGCTGTGACTCCCCCAGCCTCTCGCACTCGCTGTGACCCCCCCAGCCTATCACACTCACTGTGACTCCCCCAGCCTCTCACACTCGCTGTGACTCTCCCCAGCCTCTCACACTCGCTGTGACTCCCCCAGCCTCTCACACTCACTGTGACTCCCCCAGCCTCTCACACTCGCTGTGACTCCCCCCAGCCTCTCACACTCACTGTGACTCCCCCCAGCCATTCACATTCGCTGTGACTCCCCCCTCAGCCTCTCACACTCGCTGTGACTCCCCCAGCCTCTCACACTCACTGTGACTCCCCCCCAGCCTCTCACACTCGCTGTGACTCCCCCTCCAGCCTCTCACACTCACTGTGACTCCCCCCCAGCCTCTCACACTCGCTGTGACTCCCCCCAGCCTCTCACACTCGCTGTGACTCCCCCCAGCCTCTCACATTCGCTGTGACTCCCCCCAGCCTCTCACACTCGCTGTGACTCCCCCCCAGCCTCTCACATTCGCTGTGACTCCCCCCAGCCTCTCACACTCACTGTGACTCTCCCCAGCCTCTCACACTCGCTGTGACTCCCCCAGCCTCTCACACTCGCTGTGACTCCCCCAGCCTCTCACACTCGCTGTGACCCCCCCAGCCTATCACACTCACTGTGACTCCCCCCCAGCCTCTCACACTCGCTGTGACTCCCCCCAGCCTCTCACACTCGCTGTGACTCCCCCCCAGCCTCTCACACTCGCTGTGACTCCCCCCAGCCTCTCACACTCGCTGTGACTCCCCCAGCCTCTCACACACACTGTGACTCTCCCCAGCCTCTCACACTCGCTGTGACTCCCCCCCCCCCCAGCCTCTCACACTCCCTGTGACTCTCCCCAGCCTCTCACACTCGCTGTGACTCCCCCAGCCTCTCACACTCACTGTGACTCCCCCCCAGCCTCTCACACTCACTGTGACCCCCCCCCCCAGCCTATCACACTCACTGTTACTCCCCCCCAGCCTCTCACACTCGCTGTGACTCCCCCCAGCCTCTCACACTCGCTATGACTCCCCCCCAGCCTCTCACACTCGCTGTGACTCCCCCAGCCTCTCACACACACTGTGACTCTCCCCAGCCTCTCACACTCGCTGTGACAACCCCCCCAGCCTCTCACACTCGCTGTGACTCCCCCCCAGCCTCTCACACTCACTTTGACTTTCCCCAGCCTCTCACACTCACTGTGACTCCCCCCCAGCCTCTCACACTCACTGTGTCTCCCCCCAGCCTCTCACACTCACTGTGACTCCTACAGCCTCTCACACTCGCTGTGACTCCCCCCCAGCCTCTCACACTCGCTGTGACTCCCCCCCCAGCCTCTCACACTCGCTGTGACTCCCCCCAGCCTCTCACACTCACTGTGACTCCCCCCCAGCCTCTCACACTCGCTGTGACTCCCCCCAGCCTCTCACACTCGCTGTAACTCCCCCCAGCCTCTCACACTCGCTGTGACTCCCCCCCAGCCTCTCACACTCACTGTGACTCTCCCCAGCCTCTCACACTCGCTGTGACTCCCCCCCAGCCTCTCACACTCACTGTGACTCTCCCCAGCCTCTCACACTCGCTGTGACTCCCCCCAGCCTCTCACACTCGCTGTGACTCCCCACAGCCTCTCACACTCGCTGTGACTCCCCCCCAGCCTCTCACACTCGCTGTGACTCCCCCCAGCCTCTCACACTCGCTGTGACTCCCCCCAGCCTCTCACACTCGCTGTGACTCCCCCCAGCCTCTCACACTCGCTGTGACTCCCCCAGCCTCTAACACTCGCTGTGACTCCCCCCAGCCTCTCACACTCGCTGTGACTCCCCCCAGCCTCTCACACTCGCTGTGACTCCCCCCAGCCTCTCACACTCGCTGTGACTCCCCCCAGCCTTTCACATTCGCTGTGAATCCCCCCCAGCCTCTCACACTCGCTGTGACTCCCCCCAGCCTCTCACACTCGCTGTGACTCCCCCCAGCCTCTCACACTCACTGTGACTCCCCCCAGCCATTCACATTCGCTGTGACTCCCCCCTCAGCCTCTCACACTCGCTGTGACTCCCCCAGCCTCTCACACTCACTGTGACTCCCCCCCAGCCTCTCACACTCGCTGTGACTCCCCCCCCAGCCTCTCACACTCACTGTGACTCCCCCCCAGCCTCTCACACTCGCTGTGACTCCCCCCAGCCTCTCACACTCGCTGTGACTCCCCCCAGCCTCTCACATTCGCTGTGACTCCCCCCAGCCTCTCACACTCGCTGTGACTCCCCCCCAGCCTCTCACATTCGCTGTGACTCCCCCCAGCCTCTCACACTCACTGTGACTCCCCCCCAGCCTCTCACACTCACTGTGACTCTCCCCAGCCTCTCACACTCGCTGTGACTCCCCCAGCCTCTCACACTCGCTGTGACTCCCCCAGCCTCTCACACTCGCTGTGACCCCCCCAGCCTATCACACTCACTGTGACTCCCCCCCAGCCTCTCACACTCGCTGTGACTCCCGCCAGCCTCTCACACTCGCTGTGACTCCCCCCCAGCCTCTCACACTCGCTGTGACTCCCCCCAGCCTCTCACACTCGCTGTGACTCCCCCCCAGCCTCTCACACTCGCTATGACTCCCCCCCAGCCTCTCACACCCGCTGTGACTCCCCCAGCCTCTCACACACACTGTGACTCTCCCCAGCCTCTCACACTCGCTGTGACTCCGCCCCAGCCTCTCACACTCGCTGTGACTCCCCCCCAGCCTCTCACACTCGCTGTGACTCCCCCCAGCCTCTCACATTCGCTGTGACTCCCCCCAGCCTCTCACACTCAATGTGACTCCCCCCCAGCCTCTCACACTCACTGTGACTCCCCCCAGCCTCTCACATTCGCTGTGACTTCCCCCAGCCTCTCACATTCGCTGTGAATCCCCCCAGCCTCTCACATTCGCTGTGACTCCCCCCCAGCCTCTCACACTCGCTGTGACTCCCCCCAGCCTCTCACACTCGCTGTGACTCCCCCCAGCCTCTCACACTCACTGTGACTCTCCCCCAGCCTCTCACACTCGCTGTGACTCCCCCCCAGCCTCTCACACTCGCTGTGACTCCCCCCAGCCTCTCACACTCGCTGTGACTCCCCCCCAGCCTCTCACACTCGCTGTGACTCCCCCCAGCCTCTCACACTCACTGTGACTCCCCCCCAGCCTCTCACACTCGCTGTGACTCCCCCCAGCCTCTCACACTCGCTGTGACTCCCCCCCAGCCTCTCACACTCACTGTGACTCCCCCCCAGCCTCTCACACTCGCTGTGACTCCCCCCAGCCTCTCACACTCGCTGTGACTCCCCCCCCAGCCTCTCACACTCGCTATGACTCCCCCCCAGCCTCTCACACTCGCTGTGACTCCCCCAGCCTCTCACACACACTGTGACTCTCCCCAGCCTCTCACACTCGCTGTGACTCCCCCCCCCAGCCTCTCACACTCCCTGTGACTCTCCCCAGCCTCTCACACTCGCTGTGACTCCCCCAGCCTCTCACACTCACTGTGACTCCCCCCCAGCCTCTCACACTCGCTGTGACTCCCCCCAGCCTCTCACACTCGCTATGACTCCCCCCCAGCCTCTCACACTCGCTGTGACTCCCCCAGCCTCTCACACACACTGTGACTCTCCCCAGCCTCTCACACTCGCTGTGACTCCCCCCCCAGCCTCTCACACTCGCTGTGACTCCCCCCCAGCCTCTCACACTCACTGTGACTCCCCCCCAGCCTCTCACACTCACTGTGTCTCCCCCCAGCCTCTCACACTCACTGTGACTCCTACAGCCTCTCACACTCGCTGTGACTCCCCCCCAGCCTCTCACACTCGCTGTGACTCCCCCCCCAGCCTCTCATACTCGCTGTGACTCCCCCCCAGCCTCTCACACTCACTGTGACTCCCCCCCAGCCTCTCACACTCGCTGTGACTCCCCCCAGCCTCTCACACTCGCTGTAACTCCCCCCAGCCTCTCACACTCGCTGTGACTCCCCCCCAGCCTCTCACACTCACTGTGACTCTCCCCAGCCTCTCACACTCGCTGTGACTCCCCCCCAGCCTCTCACACTCACTGTGACTCTCCCCAGCCTCTCACACTCGCTGTGACTCCCCCCAGCCTCTCACACTCGCTGTGACTCCCCCCCAGCCTCTCACACTCGCTGTGACTCCCCCCCAGCCTCTCACACTCGCTGTGACTCCCCCCAGCCTCTCACACTCACTGTGACTCCCCCCAGCCTCTCACACTCACTGTGACTCCCCCCAGCCTCTCACACTCGCTGTGACTCCCCCCAGCCTCTCACACTCGCTGTGACTCCCCCCAGCCTCTCACACTCGCTGTGACTCTCCCCAGCCTCTCACACTCGCTGTGACTCCCCCCAGCCTCTCACACTCGCTGTGACCCCCCCCAGCCTCTCACACTCGCTGTGACTCCCCCCCAGCCTCTCACACTCGCTGTGACTCCCCCCCAGCCTCTCACACTCACTGTGACTCCCCCCAGCCTCTAACACTCGCTGTGACTCCTACAGCCTCTCACACTCGCTGTGACTCCCCCCAGCCTCTCACACTCGCTGTGACTCCCCCCAGCCTCTCACACTCGCTGTGACTCCCCCAGCCTCTAACACTCGCTGTGACCCCCCCCCCCAGCCTCTCACACTCACTGTGACTCCCCCCAGCCTATCACACTCGCTGTGACTCCTACAGCCTCTCACACTCGCTGTGACTCCTACAGCCTCTCACACTCGCTGTGACTCCCCCCAGCCTCTCACATTCGCTGTGACTCCCCCCAGCCTCTCACACTCGCTGTGACTCCCCCCCAGCCTCTCAAACTCACTGTGACTCTCCCCAGCCTCTCAAACTCGCTGTGACTCCCCCAGCCTCTCACACTCACTGTGTCTCCCCCCAGCCTCTCACACTCACTGTGACTCCTACAGCCTCTCACACTCGCTGTGACTCCCCCCCAGCCTCTCACACTCGCTGTGACTCCCCCCCCAGCCTCTCATACTCGCTGTGACTCCCCCCCAGCCTCTCACACTCACTGTGACTCCCCCCCAGCCTCTCACACTCGCTGTGACTCCCCCCAGCCTCTCACACTCGCTGTAACTCCCCCCAGCCTCTCACACTCGCTGTGACTCCCCCCCAGCCTCTCACACTCACTGTGACTCTCCCCAGCCTCTCACACTCGCTGTGACTCCCCCCCAGCCTCTCACACTCACTGTGACTCTCCCCAGCCTCTCACACTCGCTGTGACTCCCCCCAGCCTCTCACACTCGCTGTGACTCCCCCCCAGCCTCTCACACTCGCTGTGACTCCCCCCCAGCCTCTCACACTCGCTGTGACTCCCCCCAGCCTCTCACACTCACTGTGACTCCCCCCAGCCTCTCACACTCGCTGTGACTCCCCCCAGCCTCTCACACTCGCTGTGACTCCCCCCAGCCTCTCACACTCGCTGTGACTCCCCCCAGCCTCTCACACTCGCTGTGACTCCCCCCAGCCTCTCACACTCGCTGTGACTCCCCCCAGCCTCTCACACTCGCTGTGACCCCCCCCAGCCTCTCACACTCGCTGTGACTCCCCCCCAGCCTCTCACACTCGCTGTGACTCCCCCCCAGCCTCTCACACTCACTGTGACTCCCCCCAGCCTCTAACACTCGCTGTGACTCCTACAGCCTCTCACACTCGCTGTGACTCCCCCCAGCCTCTCACACTCGCTGTGACTCCCCCCAGCCTCTCACACTCGCTGTGACTCCCCCAGCCTCTAACACTCGCTGTGACCCCCCCCCCCAGCCTCTCACACTCACTGTGACTCCCCCCAGCCTATCACACTCGCTGTGACTCCTACAGCCTCTCACACTCGCTGTGACTCCTACAGCCTCTCACACTCGCTGTGACTCCCCCCAGCCTCTCACATTCGCTGTGACTCCCCCCAGCCTCTCACACTCGCTGTGACTCCCCCCCAGCCTCTCAAACTCACTGTGACTCTCCCCAGCCTCTCAAACTCGCTGTGACTCCCCCAGCCTCTCACACTCACTGTGACCCCCCCAGCCTCTCACACTCGCTGTGACTCCCCCCCAGCCTCTCACACTCACTGTGACTCCCCCCCAGCCTATCACACTCGCTGTGACTCTCCCCAGCCTCTCACACTCGCTGTGACCCCCCCCAGCCTCTCACACTCGCTGTGACCCCCCCCAGCCTATCACACTCGCTGTGACTCCCCCCAGCCTCTCACACTCGCTGTGACTCCCCCAGCCTCTCACACTCGCTGTGACCCCCCCCAGCCTATCACACTCGCTGTGACTCCCCCCCAGCCTCTCAAACTCACTGTGACTCTCCCCAGCCTCTCACACTCGCTGTGACTCCCCCAGCCTCTCACACTCACTGTGACCCCCCCAGCCTCTCACACTCGCTGTGACTCCCCCCCAGCCTCTCACACTCGCTGCGACTCCCCCCCAGCCTCTTACACTCGCTGTGACTCCCCCCAGCCTCTCACACTCGCTGTGACTCCCCCCAGCCTCTCACACTCGCTGTGACTCCCCCCCAGCCTCTCACACTCGCTGTGACTCTCCCCAGCCTCTCACACTCGCTGTGACTCCCCCAGCCTCTCACACTCGCTGTGACCCCCCCCAGCCTATCACACTCGCTGTGACTCCCCCCCAGCCTCTCACACTCGCTGTGACTCCCCCCAGCCTCTCACACTCGCTGTGACTCCCCCCCCAGCCTCTCACACTCGCTGTGACTCCCCCCAGCCTCTCACACTCGCTGTGACTCCCCCCCAGCCTCTCACACTCGCTGTGACTCCCCCCAGCCTCTCACACTCGCTGTGACTCCCCCCCAGCCTCTCACACACACTGTGACTCTCCCCAGCCTCTCACACTCGCTGTGACTCCCCCCCCAGCCTCTCACACTCGCTGTGACTCCCCCCCAGCCTCTCACACTCACTGTGACTCTCCCCAGCCTCTCACACTCACTGTGACTCCCCCCCAGCCTCTCACACTCACTGTGACTCCCCCCAGCCTATCACACTCGCTGTGACTCCCCCCCAGCCTCTCACACTCGCTTTGACTCCCCCCCAGCCTCTCACACTCACTGTGACTCCCCCCCCAGCCTCTCACACTCACTGTGACTCTCCCCAGCCTCTCACACTCGCTGTGACTCCCCCCCAGCCTCTCACACTCACTGTGACTCTCCCCAGCCTCTCACACTCGCTGTGACTCCCCCCCAGCCTCTCACACTCACTGTGACTCCCCCCCAGCCTCTCACACTCGCTGTGACTCCCCAAAGCCTCTCACACTCGCTGTGACTCCCCCCAGCCTCTAACACTCGCTGTGACTCCCCCCAGCCTCTCACATTCGCTGTGACTCCTACAGCCTCTCACACTCGCTGTGACTCCCCCCAGCCTCTCACATTCGCTGTGACTCCCCCCAGCCTCTCACACTCACTGTGACTCCCCCCCCCAGCCTCTCAAACTCACTGTGACTCCCCCCCAGCCTCTCACACTCACTGTGATTCCCCCCAGCCTCTCACATTCGCTGTGACTCCCCCCCAGTCTCTCACACTCACTGTGACTCCCCCCCAGCCTCTCACACTCACTGTGACTCCCCCCAGCCTCTCACATTCGCTGTGACTCCCCCCAGCCTCTCACACTCGCTGTGACTCCCCCCCAGCCTCTCACACTCGCTGTGACTCCCCCCCAGCCTCTCACACTCGCTGTGACCCCCCCCCCAGCCTCTCACACTCGCTGTGACTCCCCCCAGCCTCTCACACTCGCTGCGACTCCCCCCAGCCTCTGACACTCACTGTGACTCCCCCCAGCCTCTCACACTCACTGTGACTCCCCCCAGCCTCTCACACTCACTGTGACTCCCCCCCAGCCTCTCACACTCGCTGTGACCCCCCCCAGCCTCTCACACTCGCTGCGACTCCCCCCCAGCCTCTCACACTCGCTGCGACTCCCCCCAGCCTCTGACACTCACTGTGACTCCCCCCAGCCTCTCACACTCACTGTGACTCCCCCCAGCCTCTCACACTCACTGTGACTCCCCCCCAGCCTCTCACACTCGCTGTGACTCCCCCCCAGCCTCTCACACTCGCTGTGACTCTCCCCAGCCTCTCACACTCGCTGTGACTCCACCAGCCTCTCACACTCGCTGTGACCCCCCCCAGCCTATCTCACTCACTGTGACTCCCCCCCAGCCTCTCACACTCGCTGTGACTCCCCCCAGCCTCTCACACTCGCTGTGACTCCCCCCCAGCCTCTCACACTCGCTGTGACTTCCCTTAGCCTCTCACACACACTGTGACTCTCCCCAGCCTCTCACACTCGCTGTGACTCCCCCCCCCAGCCTCTCACACTCGCTGTGACTCCCCCCAGCCTCTCAAACTCACTGTGACTCTCCCCAGCCTCTCACACTCACTGTGACTCCCCCCCAGCCTCTCACACTCACTGTGACTCCCCCCAGCCTCTCACACTCACTGTGACTCCCCCCAGCCTCTCACACTCACTGTGACTCCCCCCAGCCTCTCACACTCAGTGTGACTCTCCCCAGCCTCTCACACTCGCTGTGACTCCCCCCCAGCCTCTCACATTCGCTGTGACTCCCCCCAGCCTCTCACACTCACTGTGACTCCCCCCCAGCCTCTCACACTCACTGTGACTCTCCCCAGCCTCTCACACTCGCTGTGACTCCCCCAGCCTCTCACACTCGCTGTGACTCCCCCAGCCTCTCACACTCGCTGTGACCCCCCCAGCCTATCACACTCACTGTGACTCCCCCCCAGCCTCTCACACTCGCTGTGACTCCCGCCAGCCTCTCACACTCGCTGTGACTCCCCCCCAGCCTCTCACACTCGCTGTGACTCCCCCCAGCCTCTCACACTCGCTGTGACTCCCCCCCAGCCTCTCACACTCGCTATGACTCCCCCCCAGCCTCTCACACCCGCTGTGACTCCCCCAGCCTCTCACACACACTGTGACTCTCCCCAGCCTCTCACACTCGCTGTGACTCCGCCCCAGCCTCTCACACTCGCTGTGACTCCCCCCCAGCCTCTCACACTCGCTGTGACTCCCCCCAGCCTCTCACATTCGCTGTGACTCCCCCCAGCCTCTCACACTCAATGTGACTCCCCCCCAGCCTCTCACACTCACTGTGACTCCCCCCAGCCTCTCACATTCGCTGTGACTTCCCCCAGCCTCTCACATTCGCTGTGAATCCCCCCAGCCTCTCACATTCGCTGTGACTCCCCCCCAGCCTCTCACACTCGCTGTGACTCCCCCCAGCCTCTCACACTCGCTGTGACTCTCCCCCAGCCTCTCACACTCGCTGTGACTCCCCCCCAGCCTCTCACACTCGCTGTGACTCCCCCCAGCCTCTCACACTCGCTGTGACTCCCCCCCAGCCTCTCACACTCGCTGTGACTCCCCCCAGCCTCTCACACTCACTGTGACTCCCCCCCAGCCTCTCACACTCGCTGTGACTCCCCCCAGCCTCTCACACTCGCTGTGACTCCCCCCCAGCCTCTCACACTCCCTGTGACTCCCCCCCAGCCTCTCACACTCGCTGTGACTCCCCCCAGCCTCTCACACTCGCTGTGACTCCCCCCCCAGCCTCTCACACTCGCTATGACTCCCCCCCAGCCTCTCACACTCGCTGTGACTCCCCCAGCCTCTCACACACACTGTGACTCTCCCCAGCCTCTCACACTCGCTGTGACTCCCCCCCCCAGCCTCTCACACTCCCTGTGACTCTCCCCAGCCTCTCACACTCGCTGTGACTCCCCCAGCCTCTCAC
Organism: Pelophylax lessonae; assembly: GCF_965119305.1. Taxonomy (NCBI): domain Eukaryota; kingdom Metazoa; phylum Chordata; class Amphibia; order Anura; family Ranidae; genus Pelophylax; species Pelophylax lessonae. Next base: position 895,500,279 of record NC_138768.1, on the reverse strand, counting down.
ACTCACTGTGACTCCCCCCCAGCCTCTCACACTCACTGTGACCCCCCCCCCAGCCTATCACACTCACTGTTACTCCCCCCCAGCCTCTCACACTCGCTGTGACTCCCCCCAGCCTCTCACACTCGCTATGACTCCCCCCCAGCCTCTCACACTCGCTGTGACTCCCCCAGCCTCTCACACACACTGTGACTCTCCCCAGCCTCTCACACTCGCTGTGACTCCCCCCCCAGCCTCTCACACTCGCTGTGACTCCCCCCCAGCCTCTCACACTCACTTTGACTTTCCCCAGCCTCTCACACTCACTGTGACTCCCCCCCAGCCTCTCACACTCACTGTGTCTCCCCCCAGCCTCTCACACTCACTGTGACTCCTACAGCCTCTCACACTCGCTGTGACTCCCCCCCAGCCTCTCACACTCGCTGTGACTCCCCCCCCAGCCTCTCATACTCGCTGTGACTCCCCCCCAGCCTCTCACACTCACTGTGACTCCCCCCCAGCCTCTCACACTCGCTGTGACTCCCCCCAGCCTCTCACACTCGCTGTAACTCCCCCCAGCCTCTCACACTCGCTGTGACTCCCCCCCAGCCTCTCACACTCGCTGTGACTCCCCCAGCCTCTAACACTCGCTGTGACCCCCCCCCCCAGCCTCTCACACTCACTGTGACTCCCCCCAGCCTATCACACTCGCTGTGACTCCTACAGCCTCTCACACTCGCTGTGACTCCCCCCAGCCTCTCACACTCGCTGTGACTCTCCCCAGCCTCTCACACTCGCTGTGACTCCCCCCAGCCTCTCACACTCGCTGTGACTCCCCCCCAGCCTCTCACACTCACTGTGACTCTCCCCAGCCTCTCACACTCGCTGTGACTCCCCCCAGCCTCTCACACTCGCTGTGACTCCCCCCCAGCCTCTCACACTCGCTGTGACTCCCCCCCAGCCTCTCACACTCGCTGTGACTCCCCCCAGCCTCTCACACTCACTGTGACTCCCCCCAGCCTCTCACACTCGCTGTGACTCCCCCCAGCCTCTCACACTCGCTGTGACTCCCCCCAGCCTCTCACACTCGCTGTGACTCTCCCCAGCCTCTCACACTCGCTGTGACTCCCCCCAGCCTCTCACACTCGCTGTGACCCCCCCCAGCCTCTCACACTCGCTGTGACTCCCCCCCAGCCTCTCACACTCGCTGTGACTCCCCCCCAGCCTCTCACACTCACTGTGACTCCCCCCAGCCTCTAACACTCGCTGTGACTCCTACAGCCTCTCACACTCGCTGTGACTCCCCCCAGCCTCTCACACTCGCTGTGACTCCCCCCAGCCTCTCACACTCGCTGTGACTCCCCCAGCCTCTAACACTCGCTGTGACCCCCCCCCCCAGCCTCTCACACTCACTGTGACTCCCCCCAGCCTATCACACTCGCTGTGACTCCTACAGCCTCTCACACTCGCTGTGACTCCTACAGCCTCTCACACTCGCTGTGACTCCCCCCAGCCTCTCACATTCGCTGTGACTCCCCCCAGCCTCTCACACTCGCTGTGACTCCCCCCCAGCCTCTCAAACTCACTGTGACTCTCCCCAGCCTCTCAAACTCGCTGTGACTCCCCCAGCCTCTCACACTCACTGTGACCCCCCCAGCCTCTCACACTCGCTGTGACTCCCCCCCAGCCTCTCACACTCACTGTGACTCCCCCCCAGCCTATCACACTCGCTGTGACTCTCCCCAGCCTCTCACACTCGCTGTGACCCCCCCCAGCCTATCACACTCGCTGTGACCCCCCCAGCCTATCACACTCGCTGTGACTCCCCCCAGCCTCTCACACTCGCTGTGACCCCCCCCAGCCTCTCACACTCGTTGTGACCCCCCCCAGCCTATCACACTCGCTGTGACTCCCCCCAGCCTCTCACACTCGCTGTGACTCCCCCAGCCTCTCACACTCGCTGTGACCCCCCCCAGCCTATCACACTCGCTGTGACTCCCCCCCAGCCTCTCAAACTCACTGTGACTCTCCCCAGCCTCTCACACTCGCTGTGACTCCCCCAGCCTCTCACACTCACTGTGACCCCCCCAGCCTCTCACACTCGCTGTGACTCCCCCCCAGCCTCTCACACTCGCTGCGACTCCCCCCCAGCCTCTCACACTCGCTGTGACTCCCCCCAGCCTCTCACACTCGCTGTGACTCCCCCCAGCCTCTCACACTCGCTGTGACTCCCCCCCAGCCTCTCACACTCGCTGTGACTCTCCCCAGCCTCTCACACTCGCTGTGACTCCCCCAGCCTCTCACACTCGCTGTGACCCCCCCCAGCCTATCACACTCGCTGTGACTCCCCCCCAGCCTCTCACACTCGCTGTGACTCCCCCCAGCCTCTCACACTCGCTGTGACTCCCCCCCCAGCCTCTCACACTCGCTGTGACTCCCCCAGCCTCTCACACTCGCTGTGACTCCCCCCCCAGCCTCTCACACTCGCTGTGACTCCCCCCAGCCTATCACACTCGCTGTGACTCCCCCCCAGCCTCTCAAACTCACTGTGACTCTCCCCAGCCTCTCACACTCGCTGTGACTCCCCCAGCCTCTCACACTCACTGTGACCCCCCCAGCCTCTCACACTCGCTGTGACTCCCCCCCAGCCTCTCACACTCGCTGCGACTCCCCCCCAGCCTCTCACACTCGCTGTGACTCCCCCCAGCCTCTCACACTCGCTGTGACTCCCCCCAGCCTCTCACACTCGCTGTGACTCCCCCCCAGCCTCTCACACTCGCTGTGACTCTCCCCAGCCTCTCACACTCGCTGTGACTCCCCCAGCCTCTCACACTCGCTGTGACCCCCCCCAGCCTATCACACTCGCTGTGACTCCCCCCCAGCCTCTCACACTCGCTGTGACTCCCCCCAGCCTCTCACACTCGCTGTGACTCCCCCCCCAGCCTCTCACACTCGCTGTGACTCCCCCCAGCCTCTCACACTCGCTGTGACTCCCCCCCAGCCTCTCACACTCGCTGTGACTCCCCCCAGCCTCTCACACTCGCTGTGACTCCCCCCCAGCCTCTCACACACACTGTGACTCTCCCCAGCCTCTCACACTCGCTGTGACTCCCCCCCCAGCCTCTCACACTCGCTGTGACTCCCCCCCAGCCTCTCACACTCACTGTGACTCTCCCCAGCCTCTCACACTCACTGTGACTCCCCCCCAGCCTCTCACACTCACTGTGACTCCCCCCAGCCTATCACACTCGCTGTGACTCCCCCCCAGCCTCTCACACTCGCTTTGACTCCCCCCCAGCCTCTCACACTCACTGTGACTCCCCCCCCAGCCTCTCACACTCACTGTGACTCTCCCCAGCCTCTCACACTCGCTGTGACTCCCCCCCAGCCTCTCACACTCACTGTGACTCTCCCCAGCCTCTCACACTCGCTGTGACTCCCCCCCAGCCTCTCACACTCACTGTGACTCCCCCCCAGCCTCTCACACTCGCTGTGACTCCCCAAAGCCTCTCACACTCGCTGTGACTCCCCCCAGCCTCTAACACTCGCTGTGACTCCCCCCAGCCTCTCACATTCGCTGTGACTCCTACAGCCTCTCACACTCGCTGTGACTCCCCCCAGCCTCTCACATTCGCTGTGACTCCCCCCAGCCTCTCACACTCACTGTGACTCCCCCCCCCAGCCTCTCAAACTCACTGTGACTCCCCCCCAGCCTCTCACACTCACTGTGACTCCCCCCAGCCTCTCACATTCGCTGTGACTCCCCCCAGCCTCTCACACTCGCTGTGACTCCCCCCCAGCCTCTCACACTCGCTGTGACTCCCCCCCAGCCTCTCACACTCGCTGTGACCCCCCCCCCAGCCTCTCACACTCGCTGTGACTCCCCCCAGCCTCTCACACTCGCTGTGACCCCCCCCCCAGCCTCTCACACTCGCTGTGACTCCCCCCAGCCTCTCACACTCGCTGCGACTCCCCCCAGCCTCTGACGCTCACTGTGACTCCCCCCAGCCTCTCACACTCACTGTGACTCCCCCCAGCCTCTCACACTCACTGTGACTCCCCCCCAGCCTCTCACACTCGCTGTGACCCCCCCCAGCCTCTCACACTCGCTGCGACTCCCCCCCAGCCTCTCACACTCGCTGTGACTCCCCCCAGCCTCTCACACTCACTGTGACTCCCCCCAGCCTCTCACACTCACTGTGACTCCCCCCCAGCCTCTCACACTCGCTGTGACTCCCCCCCAGCCTCTCACACTCACTGTGACTCTCCCCAGCCTCTCACACTCGCTGTGACTCCACCAGCCTCTCACACTCGCTGTGACCCCCCCCAGCCTATCACACTCACTGTGACTCCCCCCCAGCCTCTCACACTCGCTGTGACTCCCCCCAGCCTCTCACACTCGCTGTGACTCCCCCCCAGCCTCTCACACTCGCTGTGACTTCCCTTAGCCTCTCACACACACTGTGACTCTCCCCAGCCTCTCACACTCGCTGTGACTCCCCCCCCCAGCCTCTCACACTCGCTGTGACTCCCCCCAGCCTCTCAAACTCACTGTGACTCTCCCCAGCCTCTCACACTCACTGTGACTCCCCCCCAGCCTCTCACACTCACTGTGACTCCCCCCAGCCTCTCACACTCACTGTGACTCCCCCCAGCCTCTCACACTCACTGTGACTCCCCCCAGCCTCTCACACTCAGTGTGACTCTCCCCAGCCTCTCACACTCGCTGTGACTCCCCCCCAGCCTCTCACACTCAGTGTGACTCTCCCCAGCCTCTCACACTCGCTGTGACTCCCCCCAGCCTCACACATTCGCTGTGACTCCCCCCCAGCCTCTCACACTCGCCGTGACCCCCCCCCCCCCAGCCTCTCACACTCACTGTGACTCCCCCCAGCCTATCACACTCGCTGTGACTCCTACAGCCTCTCACACTCGCTGTGACTCCTACAGCCTCTCACACTCGCTGTGACTCCCCCCAGCCTCTCACATTCGCTGTGACTCCCCCCAGCCTCTCACATTCGCTGTAACTCCCCCCAGCCTCTCACACTCACTGTGACTCCCCCCCAGCCTCTCACACTCACTGTGACTCCCCCCCCAGCCTCTCACACTCACTGTGACTCCCCCCAGCCTCTCACACTCACTGTGACTCCCCCCAGCCTCTCACACTCACTGTGACTCCCCCCCAGCCTCTCACACTCGCTGTGACTCCCCCCAGCCTCTCACACTCGCTGTGACTCCCCCCCAGCCTCTCACACTCACTGTGACTCCCCCCCAGCCTCTCACACTCACTGTGACCCCCCCCCAGCCTCTCACACTCACTGTGACTCCCCCCCAGCCTCTCACAATCGCTGTGACTCCCCCCCCAGCCTCTCACACTCACTGTGACTCTCCCAAGCCTCTCACACTCGCTGTGACTCCCCCCCCCCCAGCTTCTCACACTCACTGTGACTCCCCCCAGCCTCTCACACTCACTGTGACTCCCCCCCCCAGCCTCTCACACTCACTGTGACTCCCCCCAGCCTCTCACACTCGCTGTGACTCCCCCCAGCCTCTCACACTCGCTGTGACTCTCCCCAGCCTCTCACACTCGCTGTGACTCCCCCCAGCCTATCACACTCACTGTGACTCCTACAGCCTCTAACACTCACTGTGACTCCCCCCAGCCTCTCACACTCGCTGTGACTCCCCCCAGCCTCTCACACTCGCTGTGACTCCCCCCAGCCTCTCACACTCAGTGTGACTCCCCCCAGCCTCTCACACTCACTGTGACTCCCCCCCAGCCTCTCACACTCGCTGTGACTCCCCCCAGCCTATCACACTCACTGTGACTCCCCCCCAGCCTCTAACACTCACTGTGACTCCCCCAGCCTCTAACACTCGCTGTGACTCCCCCCAGCCTCTCACACTCGCTGTGACTCCCCCCAGCCTCTCACACTCGCTGTGACTCCCCCCAGCCTCTCTCACTCACTGTGACTCCCCCAGCCTCTCACACTCACTGTGACTCTCCCCAGCCTCTCACACTCGCTGTGACTCCCCCCCAGCCTCTCACACTCGCTGTGACTCCCCCCAGCCTCTCACACTCGCTGTTACTCCCCCCAGCCTCTCACACTCGCTGTGACTCCCCCAGCCTCTAACACTCGCTGTGACTCCCCCAGTCTCTCCCACTCGCTGTGACCCCCCCCCCAGCCTCTCACACTCACTGTGACTCCCCCCAGCCTCTCACACTCACTGTGACTCCCCCCCAGCCTCTCACACTCGCTGCGACTCCCCCCAGCCTCTCACACTCGCTGCGACTCCCCCCAGCCTCTCACACTCGCTGTGACTCCCCCCCAGCCTCTCACACTCACTGTGACTCTCCCCAGCCTCTCACACTCGCTGCGACTCCCCCCCAGCCTCTCACACTCGCTGCGACTCCCCCCCAGCCTCTCACACTCGCTGTGACTCTCCCCAGCCTCTCACACTCGCTGTGACTCCTCCCCAGCCTCTCACACTCGCTGTGACTCCCCCCCAGCCTCTCACACTCGCTGTGACTCCCCCCCAGCCTCTCACACTCGCTGTGACTCCCCCCCAGCCTCTCACACTCACTGTGACTCCCCCCCCCAGCCTCTCACATTCGCTGTGACTCCCCCCCAGCCTCTCACACTCGCTGTTACTCCCCCCCAGCCTCTCACACTCGCTGCGACTCCCCCCCAGCCTCTCACACTCACTGTGACTCCCCCCCAGCCTCTCACACTCGCTGCGACTCCCCCCCCCCAGCCTCTCACACTCACTGTGACTCTCCCCAGCCTCTCACACTCGCTGTGACTCCCCCCCAGCCTCTCACACTCACTGTGACTCTCCCCAGCCTCTCACACTCGCTGTGACTCCCCCCCAGCCTCTCACACTCACTGTGACTCTCCCCAGCCTCTCACACTCACTGTGACTCCCCCCCAGCCTCTCACACTCACTGTGACTCTCCCCAGCCTCTCACACTCGCTGTGACTCCCCCCCCAGCCTCTCACACTCGCTGTGACTCCCCCCAGCCTCTCACACTCGCTGTGACTCCCCCCAGCCTCTCACACTCACTGTGACTCTCCCCAGCCTCTCACACTCGCTGTGACTCCCCCCCAGCCTCTCACACTCACTGTGACTCTCCCCAGCCTCTCACACTCGCTGTGACTCCCCCCCCAGCCTCTCACACTCGCTGTGACTCCCCCCCAGCCTCTCACACTCGCTGTGACTCCCCCCCAGCCTCTCACACTCGCTGTGACTCCCCCCCAGCCTCTCACACTCGCTGCGACTCCCCCCCAGCCTCTCACACTCGCTGTGACTCCCCCCAGCCTCTCACACTCGCTGTGACTCCCCCCCAGCCTCTCACACTCGCTGTGACTCCCCCCCAGCCTCTCACACTCACTTTGACTCTCCCCAGCCTCTCACACTCGCTGTGACTCCCCCCCCAGCCTCTCACACTCGCTGTGACTCCCCCCAGCCTCTCACACTCGCTGTGACTCCCCCCCAGCCTCTCACACTCACTGTGACTCCCCCCCAGCCTCTCACACTCGCTGCGACTCCCCCCCAGCCTCTCACACTCGCTGTGACTCCCCCCAGCCTCTCACACTCGCTGTGACTCCCCCCAGCCTCTCACACTCACTGTGACTCCCCCCCAGCCTCTAACACTCACTGTGACTCCCCCCAGCCTCTCACACTCACTGTGACTCCCCCCAGCCTCTCACACTCGCTGTGACTCCCCCCAGCCTCTCACACTCGCTGTGACTCCCCCCAGCCTATCACACTCACTGTGACTCCTACAGCCTCTCACACTCGCTGTGACTCCCCCCAGCCTATCACACTCACTGTGACTCCTACAGCCTCTCACACTCGCTGTGACTCCCCCCAGCCTATCACACTCACTGTGACTCCCCCCAGCCTATCACACTCACTGTGACTCCCCCAGCCTCTAACACTCACTGTGACTCCCCCCCAGCCTCTCACACTCACTGTGACTCCCCCCAGCCTCTCACACTCGCTGTGACTCCCCCCAGCCTCTCACACTCGCTGTGACTCCCCCCAGCCTCTCACACTCGCTGTGACTCCCCCAGCCTCTAACACTCGCTGTGACTCCCCCAGCCTCTCACACTCACTGTGACTCCCCCCAGCCTCTCACACTCGCTGTGACTCCCCCCAGCCTCTCACACTCGCTGTGACTCCCCCCAGCCTATCACACTCACTGTGACTCCTACAGCCTCTCACACTCGCTGTGACTCCCCCAGCCTCTAACACTCACTGTGACTCCCCCCCAGCCTCTCACACTCACTGTGACTCCCCCCAGCCTCTCACACTCGCTGTGACTCCCCCCAGCCTCTCACACTCGCTGTGACTCCCCCAGCCTCTAACACTCGCTGTGACTCCCCCAGTCTCTCCCACTCGCTGTGACTCCCCCCCAGCCTATCACACTCACTGTGACTCCTACAGCCTCTCACACTCGCTGTGACTCCCCCAGCCTCTCACACTCGCTGTGACTCCCCCCAGCCTCTCACACTCGCTGCGACTCCCCGCAGCCTCTCACACTCGCTGTGACTCCCCCCCAGCCTCTCACACTCGCTGTGACTCCCCCCCAGCCTCTCACACTCACTGTGACTCTCCCCAGCCTCTCACACTCGCTGTGACTCCCCCCCCCCAGCCTCTCACACTCACTGTGACTCCCCCCAGCCTCTCACACTCGCTGCGACTCCCCCCCAGCCTCTCACACTCGCTGTGACTCCCCCCAGCCTCTCACACTCGCTGTGACTCCCCCCCAGCCTCTCACACTCGCTGTGACTCCCCCAGCCTCTCACACTCACTGTGACTCTCCCCAGCCTCTCACTCTCGCTGTGACTCCCCCCCAGCCTCTCACACTCACTGTGACTCTCCCCAGCCTCTCACATTCGCTGTGACTCCCCCCCAGCCTCTCACACTCGCTGTCACTCCCCCCAGCCTCTCACACTCACTGTGACTCTCCCCAGCCTCTCACACTCACTGTGACTCTCCCCAGCCTCTCACATTCGCTGTGACTCCCCCCCAGCCTCTCACACTCGCTGTTACTCCCCCCCAGCCTCTCACTCTCGCTGTGACTCCCCCCAGCCTCTCACACTCACTGTGACTCTCCCCAGCCTCTCACATTCGCTGTGACTCCCCCCCAGCCTCTCACACTCGCTGTTACTCCCCCCCAGCCTCTCACACTCGCTGTGACTCCCCCCCAGCCTCTCACACTCGCTGCGACTCCCCCCCAGCCTCTCACACTCGCTGTGTCTCCCCCCAGCCTCTCACACTCGCTGCGACTCCCCCCCAGCCTCTCACACTCGCTGTGTCTCCCCCCAGCCTCTCACACTCACTGTTACTCCCCCCCAGCCTCTCACACTCGCTGTGACTCCCCCCCAGCCTCTCACACTCGCTGCGACTCCCCCCCAGCCTCTCACACTCGCTGTGTCTCCCCCCAGCCTCTCACACTCGCTGCGACTCCCCCCCAGCCTCTCACACTCGCTGTGTCTCCCCCCAGCCTCTCACACTCGCTGTTACTCCCCCCCAGCCTCTCACACTCGCTGTGACTCCCCCCCAGCCTCTCACACTCGCTGCGACTCCCCCCCAGCCTCTCACACTCGCTGTGTCTCCCCCCAGCCTCTCACACTCACTGTGACTCCCCCCCAGCCTCTCACACTCGCTGTGACTCCCCCAGCCTCTCACATTCACTGTGACTCTCCCCAGCCTCTCACACTCGCTGCGACTCCCCCCCAGCCTCTCACAATCGATGCGACTCCCCCCAAGCCTCTCACACTCGCTGCGACTCCCCCCCAGCCTCTCACACTCGCTGTGACTCCCCCCAGCCTCTCACACTCACTGTGACTCTCCCCCAGCCTCTCACACTCGCTGTGACTCCCCCCAGCCTCTCACACTCACTGTGACTCTCCCCCAGCCTCTCACACTCGCTGTGACTCCCCCCCAGCCTCTCACACTCACTGTGACTCTCCCCCAGCCTCTCACACTCGCTGTGACTCCCCCCCCAGCCTCTCACACTCGCTGTGACTCCCCCCAGCCTCTCACACTCACTGTGACTCCCCCCCAGCCTCTCACACTCGCTGCGACTTCCCCCCAGCCTCTCACACTCGCTGTGTCTCCCCCCAGCCTCTCACACTCACTGTGACTCCCCCCCAGCCTCTCACACTCGCTGCGACTCCCCCCCAGCCTCTCACACTCACTGTGACTCCCCCCCAGCCTCTCACACTCGCTGTGACTCCCCCCCAGCCTCTCACACTCGCTGTGACTCCCCCCCAGCCTCTCACACTCGCTGTGACTCCCCCCCAGCCTCTCACACTCGCTGTGATTCCCCCCCAGCCTCTCACACTCGCTGTGACTCCCCCCCAGCCTCTCACACTCACTGTGACTCCCCCCCCCCAGCCTCTCACATTCGCTGTGACTCCCCCCCAGCCTCTCACACTCGCTGTTACTCCCCCCCAGCCTCTCACACTCGCTGTTACTCCCCCCCAGCCTCTCACACTCGCTGCGACTCCCCCCCAGCCTCTCACACTCACTGTGACTCCCCCCCAGCCTCTCACACTCGCTGTGACTCCCCCCCCAGCCTCTCACACTCACTGTGACTCTCCCCAGCCTCTCACACTCGCTGTGACTCCCCCCCAGCCTCTCACACTCACTGTGACTCCCCCCCAGCCTCTCACACTCACTGTGACTCTCCCCAGCCTCTCACACTCACTGTGACTCCCCCCCAGCCTCTCACATTCGCTGTGACTCCCCCCCAGCCTCTCACACTCACTGTGACTCTCCCCAGCCTCTCACACTCGCTGTGACTCCCCCCCCAGCCTCTCACACTCGCTGTGACTCCCCCCAGCCTCTCACACTCGCTGTGACTCCCCCCAGCCTCTCACACTCACTGTGACTCTCCCCAGCCTCTCACACTCGCTGTGACTCCCCCCCCAGCCTCTCACACTCGCTGTGACTCCCCCCCAGCCTCTCACACTCGCTGTGACTCCCCCCCAGCCTCTCACACTCGCTGTGACTCCCCCCCAGCCTCTCACACTCGCTGCGACTCCCCCCCAGCCTCTCACACTCGCTGTGACTCCCCCCAGCCTCTCACACTCGCTGTGACTCCCCCCCAGCCTCTCACACTCGCTGTGACTCCCCCCCAGCCTCTCACACTCACTTTGACTCTCCCCAGCCTCTCACACTCGCTGTGACTCCCCCCCCAGCCTCTCACACTCGCTGTGACTCCCCCCAGCCTCTCACACTCGCTGTGACTCCCCCCAGCCTCTCACACTCGCTGTGACTCCCCCCCAGCCTCTCACACTCGCTGTGACTCCCCCAGCCTCTCACACTCACTGTGACTCTCCCCAGCCTCTCACTCTCGCTGTGACTCCCCCCCAGCCTCTCACACTCACTGTGACTCTCCCCAGCCTCTCACATTCGCTGTGACTCCCCCCCAGCCTCTCACACTCGCTCTGACTCCCCCCAGCCTCTCACACTTACTGTGACTCTCCCCAGCCTCTCACTCTCGCTGTGACTCCCCCCAGCCTCTCACACTCACTGTGACTCTCCCCAGCCTCTCACATTCGCTGTGACTCCCCCCCAGCCTCTCACACTCGCTGTTACTCCCCCCCAGCCTCTCACACTCGCTGTGACTCCCCCCCAGCCTCTCACACTCGCTGCGACTCCCCCCCAGCCTCTCACACTCGCTGTGTCTCCCCCCAGCCTCTCACACTCACTGTGACTCCCCCCCAGCCTCTCACACTCGCTTTGACTCCCCCAGCCTCTCACATTCACTGTGACTCTCCCCAGCCTCTCACACTCGCTGCGACTCCCCCCCAGCCTCTCACACTCGCTGCGACTCCCCCCCAGCCTCTCACACTCGCTGTGACTCCCCCCCAGCCTCTCACACTCACTGTGACTCTCCCCAGCCTCTCACACTCGCTGTGACTCCCCCCCAGCCTCTCACACTCACTGTGACTCTCCCCAGCCTCTCACACTCGCTGTGACTCCCCCCCCAGCCTCTCACACTCGCTGTGACTCCCCCCAGCCTCTCACACTCACTGTGACTCCCCCCCAGCCTCTCACACTCGCTGCGACTCCCCCCCAGCCTCTCACACTCGCTGTGACTCCCCCCCAGCCTCTCACACTCGCTGTGACTCCCCCCCAGCCTCTCACACTCGCTGTGACTCCCCCCCAGCCTCTCACACTCGCTGTGATTCCCCCCCAGCCTCTCACACTCGCTGTGACTCCCCCCCAGCCTCTCACACTCACTGTGACTCCCCCCCCCCAGCCTCTCACATTCGCTGTGACTCCCCCCCAGCCTCTCACACTCGCTGTTACTCCCCCCCAGCCTCTCACACTCGCTGTTACTCCCCCCCAGCCTCTCACACTCGCTGCGACTCCCCCCCAGCCTCTCACACTCGCTGTGACTCCCCCCCAGCCTCTCACACTCGCTGTGACTCCCCCCCAGCCTCTCACACTCACTGTGACTCCCCCCAGCCTCTCACACACACTGTGACTCTCCCCAGCCTCTCACACTCGCTGTGACTCCCCCCCAGCCTCTCACACTCACTGTGACTCCCCCCCAGCCTCTCACACTCACTGTGACTCCCCCCCAGCCTCTCACACTCACTGTGACTCTCCCCAGCCTCTCACACTCGCTGTGACTCCCCCCCCAGCCTCTCACACTCGCTGTGACTCCCCCCAGCCTCTCACACTCGCTGTGACTCCCCCCAGCCTCTCACACTCACTGTGACTCTCCCCAGCCTCTCACACTCGCTGTGACTCCCCCCCCAGCCTCTCACACTCGCTGTGACTCCCCCCCAGCCTCTCACACTCGCTGTGACTCCCCCCCAGCCTCTCACACTCGCTGTGACTCCCCCCCAGCCTCTCACACTCGCTGCGACTCCCCCCCAGCCTCTCACACTCGCTGTGACTCCCCCCAGCCTCTCACACTCGCTGTGACTCCCCCCAGCCTCTCACACTCGCTGTGACTCCCCCAGCCTCTAACACTCGCTGTGACTCCCCCAGTCTCTCCCACTCGCTGTGACTCCCCCCCAGCCTATCACACTCACTGTGACTCCTACAGCCTCTCACACTCGCTGTGACTCCCCCAGCCTCTAACACTCACTGTGACTCCCCCCAGCCTCTCACACTCACTGTGACTCCCCCCAGCCTCTCACACTCGCTGTGACTCCCCCCAGCCTCTCACACTCGCTGCGACTCCCCGCAGCCTCTCACACTCGCTGTGACTCCCCCCCAGCCTCTCACACTCGCTGTGACTCCCCCCCAGCCTCTCACACTCACTGTGACTCTCCCCAGCCTCTCACACTCGCTGTGACTCCCCCCCCCCAGCCTCTCACACTCGCTGTGACTCCCCCCAGCCTCTCACACTCGCTGCGACTCCCCCCCAGCCTCTCACACTCGCTGTGACTCCCCCCAGCCTCTCACACTCGCTGTGACTCCCCCCCAGCCTCTCACACTCGCTGTGACTCCCCCAGCCTCTCACACTCACTGTGACTCTCCCCAGCCTCTCACTCTCGCTGTGACTCCCCCCCAGCCTCTCACACTCACTGTGACTCTCCCCAGCCTCTCACATTCGCTGTGACTCCCCCCCAGCCTCTCACACTCGCTGTGACTCCCCCCAGCCTCTCACACTCACTGTGACTCTCCCCAGCCTCTCACTCTCGCTGTGACTCCCCCCAGCCTCTCACACTCACTGTGACTCTCCCCAGCCTCTCACATTCGCTGTGACTCCCCCCCAGCCTCTCACACTCGCTGTTACTCCCCCCCAGCCTCTCACACTCGCTGTGACTCCCCCCCCAGCCTCTCACACTCGCTGTTACTCCCCCCCAGCCTCTCACACTCGCTGCGACTTCCCCCCAGCCTCTCACACTCGCTGTGTCTCCCCCCAGCCTCTCACACTCACTGTGACTCCCCCCCAGCCTCTCACACTCGCTGCGACTCCCCCCCAGCCTCTCACACTCGCTGTGACTCCCCCCCAGCCTCTCACACTCGCTGTGACTCCCCCCCAGCCTCTCACACTCGCAGTGACTCCCCCCCAGCCTCTCACACTCGCTGTGATTCCCCCCCCAGCCTCTCACACTCGCTGTGACTCCCCCCCAGCCTCTCACACTCACTGTGACTCCCCCCCAGCCTCTCACACTTGCTGCGACTCCCCCCCAGCCTCTCACACTCGCTGCGACTCCCCCCCAGCCTCTCACACTCGCTGTGACTCCCCCCCAGCCTCTCACACTCGCTGTGACTCCCCCCCAGCCTCTCACACTCGCTGTGACTCCCCCCAGCCTCTCACACTCGCTGTGACTCCCCCCAGCCTCTCACACTCGCTGTGACTCCCCCCCAGCCTCTCACACTCACTGTGACTCTCCCCAGCCTCTCACACTCGCTGTGACTCCCCCCCCAGCCTCTCACACTCGCTGTGACTCCCCCCAGCCTCTCACACTCACTGTGACTCCCCCCCAGCCTCTCACACTCGCTGCGACTCCCCCCCAGCCTCTCACACTCGCTGTGTCTCCCCCCAGCCTCTCACACTCACTGTGACTCCCCCCCAGCCTCTCACACTCGCTGCGACTCCCCCCCAGCCTCTCACACTCGCTGTGACTCCCCCCCAGCCTCTCACACTCGCTGTGACTCCCCCCCAGCCTCTCACACTCGCTGTGACTCCCCCCCAGCCTCTCACACTCGCTGTGATTCCCCCCCAGCCTCTCACACTCACTGTGACTCCCCCCAGCCTCTCACACTCACTGTGACTCTCCCCAGCCTCTCACACTCGCTGTGACTGCCCCCAGCCTCTCACACTCGCTGTGACTCCCCCCCAGCCTCTCACACTCGCTGCGACTCCCCCCCAGCCTCTCACACTCGCTGCGACTCCCCCCAGCCTCTCACACTCACTGTGACTCCCCCCCAGCCTCTCACACTCGCTGTGACTCCCCCCAGCCTCTCACATTCACTGTGACTCTCCCCAGCCTCTCACACTCGCTGTGACTCCCCCCAGCCTCTCACACTCGCTGTGACTCCCCCCCAGCCTCTCACACTCGCTGTGACTCCCCCCCAGCCTCTCACACTCGCTGTGACTCCCCCCCCCCAGCCTCTCACATTCGCTGTGACTCCCCCCCAGCCTCTCACACTCGCTGTGACTCCCCCCCCAGCCTCTCACATTCGCTGTGACTCCCCCCCAGCCTCTCACACTCGCTGTTACTCCCCCCCAGCCTCTCACACTTGCTGCGACTCCCCCCCAGCCTCTCACACTCGCTGTGACTCCCCCCCCCAGCCTCTCACATTCGCTGTGACTCCCCCCCAGCCTCTCACACTCGCTGTTACTCCCCCCCAGCCTCTCACACTTGCTGCGACTCCCCCCCAGCCTCTCACATTCGCTGTGACTCCCCCCCAGCCTCTCACACTCGCTGTTACTCCCCCCCAGCCTCTCACACTTGCTGCGACTCCCCCCCAGCCTCTCACACTCGCTGTGACTCCCCCCAGCCTCTCACACTCGCTGTGACTCCCCCCCAGCCTCTCACATTCGCTGTGACTCCCCCCCAGCCTCTCACACTCGCTGTGACTCCCCCCCCAGCCTCTCACACTCGCTGTGACTCCCCCCCCAGCCTCTCACACTCGCTGTGACTCCCCATCCCCAGCCTCTCACACTCACTGTGACTCCCCCCCCCAGCCTCTCACACTCGCTGTGACTCCCCCAGCCTCTCACACTCACTGTGACCCCCCCCCCAGCCTATCACACTCACTGTGACTCCCCACCCCCAGCCTCTAACACTCACTGTGACTCCCCCCCAGCCTCTCACACTCACTGTGACTCCCCCCCAGCCTCTCACACTCGCTGTGACTCCCTCCCCAGCCTCTCACACTCGCTGTGACTCCCCCCCAGCCTCTCACACTCGCTGTGACTCCCCCCCCAGCCTCTCACACTCGCTGTGACTCCCCCCCAGCCTCTCACACTCGCTGTGACTCCCCCCCAGCCTCTCACACTCGCTGTGACTCCCCCCCCAGCCTCTCACACTCGCTGTGACTCCCCCCCCAGCCTCTCACCCTCGCTGTGACTCCCCCCAGCCTCTCACACTCGCTGTGACTCCCCCCAGCCTCTAACACTCGCTGTGACTCCCCACAGCCTCTCACACTCGCTGTGACTCCTCCAGCCTCTCACACTCGCTGTGACTCCTCCAGCCTCTCACACTCGCTGTGACTCCCCCCAGCCTCTCACACTCACTGTGACTCCCCCCCCAGCCTCTCACTTTTGCTGTGACTCCCCCCCCCAGCCTCTCACACGCCAGATGAAGGAACAAGGCCTGGAGTATATCGGGTACCGGATTCAAAATCACAGTTGAAGGAATGAGGACAGGAGTATGACAGGTACTGGAGTCCATACCCTAGATGAAGTAACGAGGCCTGGAGTACAACAGCACCGAAATCCATATCCCATATGAAGGAATGAGTTACATAGTAGGTGAGGTTGAATAAAGACAATAGTCCATCCACTTCCCCCTGTGTAGGTGTGTGTGGGCGGAGTTCCCCCTGTGTAGGTGTGTGTGGGCGGAGTTCCCCCTGTGTAGGTGTGTGTGGGCGGAGTTCCCCCTGTGTAGGTGTGTGTGGCTGTAATCATCTCACATACCCCTGAATGTTCTGATCCTTGAGATGTAAGTCTAAGAGTCTTTTGAAAGCCACCATACTTCCCGCAGAAACCACCTCTTGTGGTAGAGAATTCCACAATCTTGTAGCCCTAACAGTAAAGAACCCCCCACGTTGCCTGAGATTAAAACGCTTCTCCTCTAATCGCATTGTATGTCCCCGAGTCCTCATGCAATCCCTTCAACTGAATAGCTTTTTTTCTATGCTGAGATCACCATTGAGGTATTTATAAATTGCTATCATGTCCCCCCTCAGGCGTCTCTTCTCCAGGGAGAATAAATCCAGCGATTGCAGACGCTCTTCATAAATAAGGTCCTCCAATCCCCTAATCAGTTTAGTTGCCCTTCTCTGGACTCTCTCCAGCTCCAACACATCCCTCCTGAGGACTGGCGACCAGAACTGGACAGAATACTCCAGATGCGGTCGGACCAGAGTTTTATAAAGTGGAAGGATTATAGTCTTATCTCTGGAATACATCCCTTTCTTTATGCATGCTAATATTCTGTTGGCTTTGGCAGCTGCCGCTTGGCATTGCATGCTGTTTCCTAATCTATCATCAACCAAGACTCCCAGATCTTTCTCCATTTTTGATTCCCCCAAGGGTTCCCCTCCTAACGTGTATTGTGCTTTTATGTTTTTAGTCCCCAAGTGCAAAACCTTACACTTCTCCACATTAAACCTCATTTGCCATGTCGTTGCCCACTCTGTTATTTTGTCCAGGTCATTCTGTAGGATATCTGCTTCATGTTGTGCAGTTATTGCCCTGCCCAATTTTGTGTCATCTGCAAAAACTGATAACGAACTCCTGATCCCGACCTCAATGCTGTTTATGAATAAATTGAACAAGGTTGGTCCCAGGACTGAGCCCTGGGGGACCCCGCTTACCACCCCAGACCAGTCTGAGTACGCGCTGTTTATTACCACCCTTTGGACACGCCCTTTTAGCCAGTTTTCTATCCAAGAGCAAACCTTGCGGTCCATGCCTGCAGACCTTATTTTATAAATTAAGCGCTTGTGGGGAACTGTATCAAACGCCTTAGCGAAATCAAGGTACACCACATCCACTGGTCTGCCCCTATCTAGGTACCCCACATCCACTGGTCTCCCCCTATCTAGCTCACAGCTCACCTCCTCGTAGAATGTTAAAAGATTGGTTTGACAAGAACGCCCATTTGTAAACCTGTGCTGATTACTGCTGATGATGTTGTTGTCTTTTGCAAACTCTACAATATTGTCCCTTATCCCCTCCAGAAGTTTACATACTATCGATGTCAGACTGACCGGCCTATAATTTCCCGGGATATGCCTCTGCCCCTTTTTTGAATATTGGTATCACATTAGCTTTCCTCCAATCCCCTGGTACATCTCCTGTCCTAATACTGTCAGCAAAGATCAGGAACAGTGGTCTAGATATAACCTTACTGAGTTCCTTGAGTACTCTCGGATGTACGCCATCCGGGCCTGGTGATTTGTTTTTATTTTTAATTTTATCCAGCCTTTCCCTGATTTCACCCTCTGTTAGCCATAGCGGCAAGCCCTGTGTATTACTACTAACCATACAGTCATGGTCAGTGTACCCCATACAGTCATGGTCAGTGTACCCCATACAGTCATGGTCAGTGTACCCCATACAGTCATGGTCAGTGTACCCCATACAGTCATGGTCGTGTACCCCTCCTTTTCCTGAGTAAAAACTGACGAGAAAAAGGCGTTCAGCACCGTTGTCTTTTCAGTGTCCTCTGTAACCATCCTCCCAGTTATGGAGTACGACAGGCGCCGAAACCCATATCCCATATGAAGGTATGAGGCCTAGAATTCAACAGGCACCAGAATCCTCATCCTTGTGTTTGGTTCAGGTTTTATATTCTGTTTATTGCTGCCTCAGGAGACGAGTCATGGTGACTTCACTGGGAACTGGTAATTAGGTCAGTGATTTAATAAATTGTTTAATGATGGATTCTTATGATCATAGACCGTACTGGTCATCACAGAGGTCCTTGTTATCATGGACCTGATTGGTCACCCATCCGGTGTTAGTCGTATCTCCTCCGTACATCTCTTTGGCTGGTACAGTGGTGGGTAATTGGAGTGTTCCCGGCTCCACCCTCTTTGTACACATTGTGTATAATGGCTGGTATGGCTTGAAGATCACACACTGTAGATTAACCTCTTATCTTCCAGAGTAAATACAACCGATATTTATAATGACTCATTGCTGGAGAACTCTGTTCAGCTTCCAGGAATTCTTCTCTTATAGTACGATAATGTGACGTCACCACGCCGAGCTATCACCCCGAACCTTGTCACCTCTCTAAACTCTCCTCACCTCCTCCTCATTCTTCCTCTGTTCTATACAGGCCAAGGATTGGGGTAGGGATTCTATACGGGGGTAGAATGGATCCTATATAGGGGCAGAATGGATTCTATATGGGGGTAGGGTGGATTGTATACAGGGGTCTGATGGATTCTATACAGGGGCAGAATGGAGTCTATATATGGGGTGGAATAGATAGTTTACGAGGGGATAATGGCTTCCATACGGGGGGGGGGCTATAATGGATCATATACAGGGGTAGAATGGATCATTTACGGGGGAAAATGGATTTAATACAGGGGGGAGAAGGGAATCTATACAGGGGTAGGATGGATTCTATACGAGGGAACTTAGGATTCTATACTGGGGTAGAATGGGTTTGTATATAGGGGTAGAATGGATTCTATATGGGGTAGAAGTATTGATCGTTTACATGGGCAGAATGGATTCTTTACTGGGGGGTAGTATAGATTCTGTATGGGGGTAGGATGGATCGTTTATGGAGGGAAAATGGATTCTATACGGGGGGCAAAATGTATCGTATACAAGGGTCGAATGAATCGTTTACGGGTGGAGAATTGATTTGAAGGGGGGGGGATGGATTCTATACAGGGGGGCAGTTAGGATTTTATACCGGGGTAGAATGGATTCTTAAGGGGTGTAGAAGAATTGATTGTTTACAGGGACAGAAATCATTCTATATAGGGGCAGTATGAGCAGTCTGTTCGGGGTAGAATGGATCTTATACAGGGTTATGAGGGATTCTATACAGAGGGGCAGTATGGATTTTTTTTTAATGTTTCCACCAGTATACGGCTTCCTCCAGTCTGAACATAGATATCAGATATTATAGCCGCATATTACAACCAAGAACTAGACGGGACTAGCTTAGCTGCAAAACAAATTCACACAGAATATACAGAATCTCACAAAAGTAAGTACACCCCTCACGTTTTTGCACATATTTTATTCTCTCTTTTCATGTGACAACACTGAAGAAATGACACTTTGCTACAATGTAAAGTAGTGAGTGTACAGCTTGTATAACAGTGTAAATTTGCTGTCCCCTCAAAATATCTCAACACACAGCCATTAATGTCTAAACCGCTGGCAACAAAAGTCAGTACACCCCTAAGTGACAATGTCCAGATTGGCCCCACAGTGTCAATATATTGTGTGGCCACCATTATTTTCCAGCACTGCCTTAACCCTCTTGGGCATGGAGTTCACCAGAGCTTCACAGGTTGCCACTGGAGTCCTCTTCCCCTCCTCCATGATGACATCACAGAGCTGGTGGATGTTAGAGACCTTGCGCTCCTCCACCTTCTGTTTGAGGATCCCCACAGATGCTCAATAGGGTTTAGGTCTGGAGACATGCTTGGCCAGTCCATCACCTTTACCCTCAGCTTCTTTAGCAAGGCAGTGGTCATCTTGGAGGTGTTTGGGGTCGTTATGTTGGAATACTGCCCTGCCCCCCAGTCTCTGAAGGGAGGGGATCATGCTCTGCTTCAGTATGTCACAGTACATGTTGGCATTCATGGTTCCCTCAATGATCTGTAGCTCCCCAGTGCTGGCAGCACTCATGCAGCCCCAGACCATGACACTCCCACCACCATGCCTGACTGTAGGAAGACACACTTGTCTTTGTACTCCTCACCTGGTTGCCCCCACACACGCCTGACACCATCTGACACCAAATAAGTTTATCTTGGTCTCATCAGAGCACAGGAGATGGTTCCAGTAATCCATGTCCTTAGTCTGCTTGTCTTCAGAAAACTGTTTGCGAGCTTTCTTGTCCATCATCTTTAGAAGAGGCTTCCTTCTGGGACAAATTTGATGCAGTGTGCGGCGTATGGTCTGAGCACTGACAGGCTGACCCCTCCCCCACCCCTTCATCCTCTGCAGCAATGCTGGCAGCACTCATACATCTATTTCCCAAAGACAACCTTTGGATATGACGCATGGTAAGGCCTGTTCTGAGTGGAATCTGTCCTGTTAAACCACTGTATGGTCTTGGCCACCGTGCTGCAGCTCAGTTTCAGGGTCTTGGCAATCTTCTTATAGTCTAGGCCATCTTTATGTAGAGCAACAATTCTTTTTTTCAGATCCTCAGAGAGTTCTTTGCAATGAGGTGCCATGTTGAACTTCCAGTGACCAGTATAAGAGAGTGAGAGCGATAACACCAAATTTACCACACCTCCCCCCATTCACACCTGAGACCTTGTAACACTAATGAGTCACATGACACCGGGGAGGGAAAATGGCTAATTGGGCCCAATTTGGAGATTGTCACTTAGGGGTGTACTGACTTTTGTTGCCAGCGGTTTAGACATTAATGGCTGTGTGTTGAGGTATTTTGAGGGGACAGCAAATTTACACTGTTATACAATCTGTACACTCACTACTTTACATTGTAGCAAAGTGTCATTTCTTCAGTGTTGTCACATGGGAGGGGTGTACTTACTTTTGTCAGATACTGTATATACACCACATTACAGTATATACACCCCGGCTACAGGTCCCTGCAGCTAACACACACAATATGGGCCCGAGCACCTCCCCCTCAAGGGAAGCCCCCGCCCGCTGGAAATTGTTGTCCAACGTTTGGCAGGGGGGGCTCTGCTCACAACGACACCTGCAAAACAGAGAGAACACAAGGTAAAACCACTGACAGCTGACGTTTTCTGGCAGCCGGGGGTGATGATCCCACTGGCAGAAAACACATTTATATATTTTTTCACTCTGGCAGCCGGGGGTTAGAGAACCGGATGGCAGAAACAGCGTGAAATTTTCCTTTAGAGTCCCTGTTAAGAGGAGCCCCTGCTTGGTCATCAGCAGTGTTGGTAGTTACTTAACACAGTTACTTTTGAGGGTAATGAGTAATCTATCAGATTACTCGTCCTGTCCTTGTAACGCCGTTGCCGCTACTTTCGGCTGCGTTACCGCAATTACATCTACCGCCACTAGAGGCAGTAGATGTAATTGTATTCCCCCAGGGTCGGCAAGGTGTCTGCACACAGACACTGGTGTCCGTGAGCGGTCCTTGCAGTGTCCGCCGCGCCGAAACTAGTCTCACTCTGCCCAGTGCCGTCTGCTGAAATCGGATCAATCCTCCTTGATGTGATTGCTTGGGGGCGGAGCCTCAGGCCTCCCTCGGGTTGTCCGCTCCCGCCTCCTGTTCAGCTCTAGCTCTTAGCAGTGGCACCGCCCACAAAGTGGAGTGGTGGTGGAGACTGGAGAGAGACCTGCATGCGCGGCTGCGCAGTGATCTCTCTGTGACTGACTGTCCAGCGCGGGAGAAGAACAGGAGGACGGTAACGGTAGGTTGTGGTGGACTCACTGGACTGGAGGTCTGGGAACTCTGCCTGCCCTGCTTTAAGGGGGATCTAGGGGGGACCTGGGATGGCTGACCTGCCTGATATTGCCTGCTCTTGACCAATGTAGAATAGATGTCACCCCCAAACTCTTAGGCTGCTTAAAGCCAAAGGCTCCACCCCCATGCCATAAACCTTTCCCTTTACCTAAATAATTGAGACCACACCGTGCTTGGAGTTAATTGGCCACAGCAGCCATTTTATTAACCCTTTTACCTTAAAATTAACATAAGGAGAAAAAACATTCCTTACAAACATAAAACAATCAGTCATTAGGCCTGTTGGTCTTTGAGGCTCCTCCAAATAATTCCAAATCCTGCACTGCGGGACCTGTGCCCTGATAGGCCTCCAGCCGCGTCACCGGCTCGGAGACAAACCACTCCCCGCAGTGCCACCATTTTGAATTCCATTTAAACTGACATTAAATGGAATGCACCATAGGGACCCATACCAACGATGAGTCCCAACCATACCCTTATCCTAAACTGTTCACCTCCCCCGCCAGCAAAGACCAACAAAACGCCACCAGCACCCAAGGGTGACACCTTACCCTTGCGTGCCCCTCCAAACCCTCAAGGCTCGCTGGATCCCATCCTGTAATCCCAGGGCCCATAAATCTATACCCACCGCATTGAGGTGGACTCCATCATCCCGCAGATACCGCCATGTGTCCACTTCCAACTCCAGGTGGCGAACCACCAACCCCCCATTCCGACACACAAAGCGCCCCACTTCCTTGTTCAACTTAATCCGAGCCTTATTAAGGCGCGCGACCGACCTGGCCATGCGCCAGGACGTGCGGGCCACCATATCCGACCAAACTACAAGCAGCGCCGGAAAAGCCGTGCGCAGCCGAAGGAAATCCAACTTTATGTCCCTGATCAAGGCCCGCGCGGACCTGGCCCCCAAATCGTTGCCCCCGGCATGCAGCACCAAAACATCTGGCTGCCTGTCCAACCGGGCGAAACGATGCACTTCGGGAAGGACCCTGCCCCAAGTAAGCCCCGGCACCCCCAGCCACCTGACACAAGCCTCGTGCCGAGAAAAAACAAGTTGTCTACCATTAGGACGCACATCAGCTCTCCGGGCCCCCCAGAAAACATACGAGTGTCCCACGATCCAAACAAGGCAGGGTTCCAAACCTACAAGAAAAGGGGACAAAAGGAAAAGAAAACCAACCAATAATCAGATAACCAGCCGGGCCCACACCCCCCCAGCGACAAAACCACCCCCCGTACATACCCTACACCAACAGCTGTGGACGAACGTACAACAAGAACCTACTAGACTCCCAGCGCCCAATGCGTTTGACCGCATCGTCATTCAATCCCCAGCGTGCAGCCTCAGTGGCCGCCCCGATCCGAAAGGAATGAGATGCAAACCTACTGGCATCCAAACCCAAAGAGCCCACACACCTTCTGAACACCGATACAAATTGAAAACGAGATAACGACGACCCGTCCGCATGCATTAAAAATGAACCGGGCCGCGAAGGGCGGAGTGCCCAGTAATCCCGAACCGCCCCTACCGGGCACAGCGGTGAAGACGGCACCGCGAACAACCGGACACGGACCCCCTTGCCACTCTGGTCCGTTTTGGACCGTCGAAGGAGGATAGTAACCCCCTCCCGACCGACAGAGACATCCTGACCCAATAGGCCCCCCGGCACCGTCCGGGAGGAGCTGACCAATTCCCCAATCCGGAAAGCCCCGAAGAAAGCGAGAGAAAAGGCCGCCTTAAACAACACCACCTCGTAACTCGAGGCGCAGTGCTCCCCCAATTGCCGGCAGACGTCCTGCAAAAGAGCGAAGGACACCGGGCGCCTAGTGTCCCTCCTCCGATAAGCCCTGGAATAGCCCCGTAACGCTTGTCTCACCACGAAGTCCTTCGTGTAATCCTGACAACCCAGAAATTTAAACAGAAAGGCCAGGCCGGACAACTTGCGAGCCACAGCGGAAGCCGACGCGCCCCTCTCAAAATGATCAGAGACAAAAGAAAGTAACACCCACCTGACCTCCGGACCCAGAGGATCCACCGATGCCACCCGCAACACCTCGAGCCACTCCAACCATACCTTGCAATAAGCCGACCACGTGGACTCGCTCACCGACTTCCTGATCCATCCAGCGAGGACCCCAAGGCAATCCCCCATAGCCACTCCGGACACGTGACTCCGCGTTGCTCCGCTGCCGGTGCCAACTCCCGGAACCTGTCCCACTGAAAACGAGACAGCGCGTCAGCAATATCATTCTTAACCCCCGGAATGTGCACAGCGTACAGGAAAACATTCAACCGTAGACACCGCAAAACCAAATACCTGAGGAGGCGCACCACCGGCTGAGACGAAGCCGACGCGCGGTTGATCACCTGAACCACCCCGAGATTGTCGCAATGGAGGCGAACCTTCAGGTTCCTGAACTCCGCCCCCCAAATCTCCAGGGCCACCACCACCGGGAACAGTTCCAGCAACACCAAGTTGCTGACCAGCCCCGCTACCTGCCATGCCCCCGGCCAAGGGGCGGCGCTCCACGCCCCCCGGTGAAAAGCCCCGTACCCCGCCGAACCAGCAGCATCGGTAAACAGTTCCAAATCAAAGTTGCTGATCGGCCCGGCCATCCACAAGGATCTACCATTGTATGTGGCCAAAAAACCGTGCCACAGACGCAAGTCATCCCTGTGTTCCCTGTTGAGCCTGACGAAGTGAGTGGGCAACTTCACCCCCGAAGTCGCCGCCGACAGCCGTCGGCAGAAGACCCGGCCCATGGGCATAATGCGGCAGGCAAAATTCAATTTACCCAGCAACGACTGCAAGCTGCGCAACTGAATCTTGCGCAAACCCAGCACCCCTTCAATTTCAGCTCTCAAAGCCCCCAATTTATCCTCCGGTAGGCGACACTCCATGGCCTCCGAATCCACGACAATGCCCAGGAAGCTGAGCACCGTGGTCGGGCCTTCCGTCTTGTCGGGGGCCAACGGAATGCCGAAGCTCCCGGCCACATGCTGCAACGTGGCAAGCAGGATCGCGCACCCGTTGGAAGCGGGCGGGCCCACACACAGAAAGTCGTCCAAATAGTGGATCACCGAATTCACACCGGAAACCTCCCGAACCACCCACTCCACAAAGGAACTGAAGGTCTCAAACAGCGCGCATGATATGGAGCAGCCCATAGGAAGGCAGCGATCCACATAATACGCCCCCTGCCACCGGCAGCCCAGCAATCGAAAACTGTCCGGGTGAACCGGGAGCAACCTGAACGCCGCCTCAATGTCCGATTTGGCCATCAAGGCCCCCCGCCCATAATGTCGCACCCAGGCCACCGCGGCGTCAAAGGAAATGTAAGACACCGTACAGGCCTCCGGGTCGATGGCGTCATTCACAGACCCACCCTTCGGGAAGGAGAGGTGGTGAATGAGGCGAAACTTGTTGGGTTCCTTCTTGGGAACCACCCCCAACGGCGAAACCACCAAGTCACGCACCGGCACCTCCGAGAACGGGCCCGCCATGCGACCGAGAGCCACTTCCTTGTGCAACTTATCCGACACCACCAAAGGGTGGCGCAATGCCGAACGCAAATTCCTCGCCACCGGCGGCACCGAGGCCAAAGAGCAAGGGATACGAAAACCCACCGCAAAACCCTCCCACAGAAGTCGAGCAGCCGCCCTATCGGGGTACCTATCTAGAAAAGGCCGCAGCCTTTCCACCCTCACCGGCGTCGTCCCCTTTGTGCGAAGGCTCTCCGGACCGCCCTTTTCCGGACTTAAAACACCGAGCCAAGGAATGGGAACCTCCGCAACCGGAGCATTCATATTTGAAGCGACATGTGCCACCGAACTTACAGGAACCCTCATTAAATTGCCAGCAGAAACCCCTCCTCTTTGCGGCCGGCTGTCCCGGGGTCGCAGAACCACCGGCCCCCCCTGGAAAAAACTGATTCGGAGCCTTCGCAGACGACATGAGCCGCATCCACAGGCTGATGTCCTTGTGGTCCCACCGCAAGGACGGCCTAACCGCCTTCCGCTGCCGGAACTGTTCGTCGTACCGCAGCCAGGCCGACCCCCCGTAAACCCGATAGGCTTCCCCTACAGCGTCCATGTAGCAGAACAGGGCCGAGCAGTTTTCCGGCGCCTTGTCCCCTATGACGCCCGCCAGAATGGCAAAGGCCTGCAGCCAATTGGCGAAGGTCCGAGGGATAAGCCGATAGCGTCGCGCCTCCTCGTCCTCCTTCTTGCGCTCCTCCGGTTTAACCCTGTCCAGGTGAAACTTCTCGAGGGGCAACAGCGTGAAGATTTCCACGTACTCACCCTTCCAGATCTTTTCCCGGACTTCCTGCTTCAAATGTGCCCCCAACGGGCCCTCAAAACAAACATATACCTCACCTTTCGCTGAATCGTCCAGGCGAACAGCGTCCGCCTTCCCCTCCTTCGCCGTCCCGGTCTTGTCCCCCGTCGCCCCGGCCGTCACCGCCACCACTGCCGGAGCACCAACAACCTGGGGAGGGGCCCCAACCCCCCCCGCAACTAGCCCCGTGGAAGACGGCCCCGCCAGCCCCGGGGCCCCCCCCGGCTCCATGCCCGAGCCCCCCGCCGGAGGCACCCAAGCCGCCGCTGGAGACAAGCGGCCCCCGTCCCCCGGGGGCAAACGCCCCAAGAGGTCCCGTAGACCCAGGAGGAAGCCCCTCAAACCCCCATTATCACCCCCTTCCGGGGTCCCCGCCCCCACTGGCCGGGACACCCCCACCCCCCGAGCCCCTCCAGCACTCCCACCCCCCACATCAAACAAGCCCCGCAAATCAGACAAAGCCAGAGAAGGAATTGTGACCTCACCTGTCTGCCCAGGGGGGGGGCGCCCCCAGCCGCCGATCCAGCCTCCCTCGTCGCCGACCGACCACCGACATCCTCTTCCACATCCGATCCGGACACTTCGCCTTCCGAACGATCGTCCCCGGGCACCGCCGACATCCGTCCACCAGGTGTCGCACTCCAGCCATCTGCAGAGCCGAGCGACAGGCGTCCACGCCCCCGTACTCCAGCTCCGCCCGACGGAGACCTCTGTGAACCAGCCGAACTTCCGATGACCCGGCCACGTGACTTGCCCCGCCGCGTCATCTCTCTGCGCCCAGCCGAGGCCGACTCCGAGTCCCGCCGATCACTGCTGCCACCGGCCGCCATGAAGCCGCTCCCACGCCGAGGCACCCCTCCGACCGGAGCACCGCCAGTAGGGGAGCCCGCCAGTCCAGTAGCACCCCGGCGAGAGGGACGGGGAGAGACCGAAGGCCGCCTCCCCCCACTACCCCCAGAGCTCCGTCCATGCAGAGGATTCCTCCCAGAGGCGTGCACGGCCGCAGCAGGAGTACGCTTAGCCGGCGGCCCTGAAGGGTCCCTGTCGGGGCTCCTAGGATGACGCTGAGCTCGAGGGGAAGGGTCCGGTGAAAAACGCTCCGGCGGCCGTGACCGCCGAGCCCGCGGGACCGCAAGCCCCTCCGAATCCTGTGCAGAGTCCTGAACCCCCATCAACGTGGAGACCTGGGACCGGAGCCACTCAGTCCCCTTCACCGCGGCAGCGGCCTTAATTTGCTCCAGCAAAACGTCCAAATCCGCCATCACAGACCAGGGAAGCTGAGGTGAGATGCTCTGCAGTGAAAAAGGTGGGTGACCAAGCTTCTTCTTCCTTCGTCCGTTGAACTTCCACTGACCTCCAATCTGAGGGGCCACCCCTCCTAACTGTACCTCAACCCCTCCCAAACCTGATACACCAATCCCTGAATACCCCCCAACTCAAAACAATTTAATTTAACTCACACCTGCCCTGTCTCCCCTCTTCACATGGTCATGTCTGCCCTGCGCTATTTTTTTTTTTTTTTTTTTTTCTTTCGCTTCGGGCCTTGCTAACAAAGGGGTATTTATAAATATGGGGGACCCTCACCCTGTCCTAAGCCTGCTCTAATTGGAGATCTAGGGGGTTGCCTGCTCTAAAGGGGTATTTATAAATATGGGAGACCCTCACCCTGGGGTCCCCCTAGATCCCCCTTTAGAGCAGGCCTAGGCCAGGGTGAGGGTCTCCCATATTTAAAAATCCCCCTTTAGAGCAGACAGGTCAGCCATCCCAGGTTCCCCACCGATCCCCCTTTAGAGCAGGCCAGGGTGAGGGTCCCCCATATTTATACATCCCCCTTTAGAGAAGGCAAGGGAGTCCTATGGGGGAACCTGCCTGCACTAAAGGGGGATCTATGGGGGATAAATATGGGGGACCCTCACCCTGGTCAGGCCTGCTCTAAAGGGGGATCTATGGGGGACCTACCTGCATTACAGCAGGATCTATGGGGGACCTGGGATGGCCTGCACTAAAAGGGGATCTATGGGGGACCTGCCCTGGCCTGCACTAAAAGGGGATCTATGGGGGACCTGCCCTGGCCTGCACTGAAGGGGGATCTATGGGGGACCTTACTTTTGCCAGACTGGCAAAATATATATAAATCAACCAGTGGCAGTTACTTACAAAACAATATAGTCCAGGAGACTCCCCCACCACCACAGGGCACTGGGCAGCAGGAAGTCCACCAATGGTGCAACGCACACAGCCAGCCCAGAAGAGGAGAGAGGCACAGACAGGCAGGCCTGAGGCCTGCAGGAGGACGGAGCCAGAGGGACCCGGACAACAGTGTGTCTGCCAGGCCAGAGGCCACACCACCACCAGCAAGCCCAGCACAGCAGGTACCAAAAAAAAAAAAAAAACTCTCAGTCAGTCACAGACAGTCAGGAGTCAGGTCTCAGACCCCCACCAGACTTGTATAAAGTACTCGAAATTTCTACTTGAGTAAAAGTACAAGTGCTCGATCAAAAAGTGACTTGAGTAGAAGTGGAAGTGCTCGCAGAAAAAGTTACTTAAGTAGAAGTACTAAAGTATTCAACATTTTTTTTACTTAAGTATTGCAAGTAGTTTTTTCAAAAAATTTGCTACTTAAGTACTAAAAGTAAAAAGTACCAGTAGTTTTGAAAAAAAAATTCTACTCAAGTACTGAAAGTAGAAGTACAAGTACTGTGTTATGTAGTTATTAAAGAAAGAAGTCAAAAGTTTGAACATCATATTGTTTTTTATTATTTCAAATGATTTATTCAAATGATTAACCTGTGTTTGTTAGTAGTTTCTTGATGCACTTTAAGCGCTGTAGCACCATTTATTTGTTTGTTTCATATTTTCTTTTTATTGGAAAGATTTGGTATAGCAGCTTTTATTATACACAGCATTTATTTTCGTATGCGCTGATTTACAAATGACATTATACACATTTTTTTGAGCTTTATGCAACCTGCCATCTACTGTTCTGGCAGTGGTAATTTTTTTAAAAGTAACGAGTAACTATGCAGCACAAAAAAAAAAAATACTTGAGTAGAAGTATCGAAATCATCGAAAAAATGTAGTGAAGTAAAAGTAGAAGTAGGAGAAAAAAATTCTACTCTAGGAAAGTACAGATACCGCATTTCGGTACTTAAGTACAGTACTTAAGTAGTTCTACTTCGTTACTATACATCTCTGACCCCCACCAGCCACCACCCACCACCCACCACACCACCACCAGCAGCGTGCCACACCACCAGTGTTCCACACCGCCAACAGCCAGCCACTCCAGGCAGCAGGTACCAAAAAACAAAACAAAATCCAGTTACTCACAGTCAGGAGGACTCAGGACTCAGACCCCCACAGTGTGCCACACCGCCACCACTATTAAAGATCTCATAGAACGTAATTGCATTATAGAATAGTAAAAAAAAAGCCGCAGTTACTTTGCTGAGTAACTAATTACTTTTTCAACGTGGTAACTGAGTCAGTAACGAATTACTTTTTTAAAGTAAGATGACCAACACTAGTCATCAGGCCCTTGGCAAAAAAAGGTAAGTGTCCAGACCTAGACTTCACCCAAGTTCATCAGAAGGGACAGTCCATCTGGCATGGGTCAGGGTGGCATGGGTCAGGGTGGCATGGGTCAGGGTGGCATGGGTCAGGGTGGCATGGGTTAGGGTGGCATGGGTCAGGGTGGCATGGGTCAGGGTGGCATGGGTTAGGGTGGCATGGGTCAGGATGGCATGGGTCAGGGTGGCATGGGTCAGGGTGGCATGGGTTAGGATGGCATGGGTCAGGGTGGCATGGGTCAGGGTGGCATGGGTTAGGGTGGCATGGGTTAGGGTGGCATGGGTCAGGGTGGCATGGGTTAGGGTGGCATGGGTCAGGATGGCATGGGTCAGGGTGGCATGGGTCAGGGTGGCATGGGTCAGGGTGGCATGGGTCAGGGTGGCATGGGTCAGGGTGGCATGGGTTAGGGTGGCATGGGTCAGGATGGCATGGGTCAGGGTGGCATGGGTCAGGGTGGCATGGGTTAGGGTGGCATGGGTCAGGGTGGCATGGGTCAGGGTGGCATGGGTCAGGGTGGCATGGGTTAGGGTGGCATGGGTCAGGATGGCATGGGTCAGGGTGGCATGGGTCAGGGTGGCATGGGTTAGGGTGGCATGGGTCAGGATGGCATGGGTCAGGATGGCATGGGTCAGGGTGGCATGGGTTAGGGTGGCATGGGTCAGGGTGGCAGGCCAGCATAGTCCGCAAAGAAACAGAAAGGCACCACAGGCAGCAATCTCCCAGCTGTCCATGCGACCATCTCCACTCATGAGTTTCTCACTCCAGCAGTCCTTCAGGCGTAGAGATTGGGATCAGGCAGTCTTCTTATACTGTCATCAGATTTTCTGGTAGAGACAGAGGGGCTCCTAGAAGGCTGTCCTGCTTTTATGACCAACACTCTGCCTTTGTGAATTGCCTCCATTCCCTCTGAATGCCCAGGTCTCGTCACAATCTGGCATTCACAGAGGCTTAGGGATATGCATGTTCATACTCCCGCTCCCTCCAGGAGTCCTCCATGATGTTCATACTCCCACTCCCTCCAGCAGTCCTCCATGATGTTCATACTCCCGCTCCCTCCAGGAGTCCTCCATGATGTTCATACTCCCGCTCCCTCCAGGAGTCCTCCATGATGTTCATACTCCCGCTCCCTCCAGGAGTCCTCCATGATGTTCATACTCCCGCTCCCTCCAGGAGTCCTCCATGATGTTCATACTCCCGCTCCCTCCAGGAGTCCTCCATGATGTTCATACTCCCGCTCCCTCCAGGAGTCCTCCATGATGTTCATACTCCCACTCCCTCCAGGAGTCCTCCATGATGTTCATACTCCCGCTCCCTCCAGGAGTCCTCCATGATGTCGGAAGGGATATGGGGGTAGTCCAGACTCCACTCCAGAGCTGTTCTGCGCTGAACCTGGAATACCTGGGCAGTTCTCTTGGCTTCCCTCTTCCTGGAAGGACACAAGCGTTGGGGGACCTCTTTACCCACTGCTTGAATTCAGCTTCTCTGGTCTGGGTGGTTGAAGGTCTGTTATAGAAGAGTTTTCTGGCACTGACAGGGGTTCCTGCGGCTTTTCTGGTTCCCACAGCAGGATCTGGTACATCTAACACCTTGGACTGGGTCTCTCCCTGGACCAGGGAGCCTCCCAACAACCATTCCTCCTCTGAGCTACAGGGCGACAACCAATTCGCCATCTCATCTTCCAGGGACCCGAATTCTGCCTGCAGTCTGGGGGAACCCCAATCTATGGCTCTGTCTCTGCCTTTCCCTCCTGGCTCACCTGAGGCTGAGGGCATATCTTCCTTCTGCACTGGCTCCTTCCAGGGAGGTTCAGCAGAGCACATAGGCACAGCCGGCATTTCGGGGACATTATCTGGCTCCTGCTGAGCAGTACTTATAGTTACCAGGCCCCCTAACTAGCTGCAGGCTATGGCTGATCTCCAACTCTCTTCCCCAATGTCACTGGTTTTCCCTGGGGAGTCACCAGGCTCTGACTCAACCCTGCCTTGCTCGGATGATCCAAGGCCCGCACCAACCTTCCAAGACTTCCTGTGCTGTATTTGGTACAGTCCTGATTGCAGGTCCACTCGATAGTACTGTGACCCCTGCTCACTGGATACTATGCCCACACCCGACCCAGGCACTAGTCAATGTGGTCGGTATCCGACATTCAGGACACAGCAGACATAGTCACTCCGTCCAATTGATCATCCCGATGGCAAATCCCCCGCTATCCTCCAACCTGGACAACAGTGTCCACCAGTGTCCGCTCCTGCAGTTTAGGCAACCAGGTCAGTGCTAGGTACACACGAGGAAGCTCCGCCATCTTGCGCCTCTTTGCTAGCAGGTGTCGTGGAAATTAATAGGGCTTGGAGCATAGAAACCCGCTCAGTGCGCTGAAGAGTAATACGCACCAAAAAATTAATAGCTTGAACTGAAAAGTACAAATGTACCGCTCTTTTGTATAAGGTTAGCCAAGCGCTCGGCAGCAAAGAAATGGACAGACACGCTTGCTGTAGTCAATTCAATGCCATCTGGAGGGTTCCTCTGTGTGACTGACTCCTCCAAGACACAGCAGGTTTATTTAACAAAAGGGGGTTACAGGGAGTGGCTCCAAAACCACCAATCACAGAACATGTATACATTCAAAAAGTACAATAGAAACTGTAGAGTGGATGGCCATGAATGGACACGGCTGAACAAAGGGAATCCCAACTGTACCATATCTGTTGGTGGGTCTCATCAAACATGATTCATATATATAAACCGTATTTAATAGTGACCATTCTATTTGTTCCAGTCGATGAGGCTTTATCTGCATAAGACAATAGCAGCAGTTTAAGCCACACGGATCCGAATGTGACTAAAAGGTGCCATCTATTAATCTTGGTAAAATGATAAGAATTTCCATATCACAAACATATCTCCGCAGTACGGGGCCCTGAATGGCGGGTATACATCTGTGCGATGGACTCTCTTTGCTACTAGTGTTGTGCCATCTCATCTTAATGGAAGGTTTTCACTAACAAGTCTTTCCTGCAATGACAGTTAAAGCATTAATCACTGTGAATAGCGATTATCGGTATAAACCGACACTGGGAGACATTATGACTATTTAACTAAAGAAATGTCCACAATTAAATTTCCACAACACAGGGTACGCTGGATCTCCTCCGGGGTGTAGCTCCACCCCCAAGCTTCCAGACAGGCTGGCAACTGCAGATCTGTCAAGCAGGCCTTTTTCCTCACTTGCTGCTGTAAACCCTTGTTAGCTGTACTGAAGTTTGCAGGCCCACTGATGCTTGCAGGGCTTGTCTGGACATGGCGCTCGGAACCGACAGTGCCCGAGCAACTGGGAGCAGGTGGCTGCTGACTTTGGTTGCCTGCCTCGGGTAACAATAAAATCTATGACACACATCTCATTGTATTGAGCAGGATTAGGACAGTCCCTCCTGCAGGCTTACCCTGATCACGGGCGACAGTAGACATCTCCAGGCATACTTTACTGTAGTTATCAGGAGTTTGATGTGTAAAGTCACTGTGTCTAGTATTAGCAAATCATTGGAGATATTTGTAATCCAGTGGCACTGTCGCCGGCCGTGGTTGCCACGGGTGATAGCACATGGTACAGGTACTGAACAGCAGGTTTAATTACAAGTGTCCATCCTAGCCACGGCTGGTGCAACTGGGTAAGCAGGGCAGAAATAACTCAACAGGCAGCTCCCGCTGGTTGCTATGGGCAGCGGCACTTGATTTTTGAAGAAACAGTCACAAACAGGCAGAGCACATAAATCCTTCCCTGGTTCAGCCCCTCTGGTGGTCTTTGGAACAAGGCCGAGTTCCCTGGCTCTATGAAAAACTCTGGTTGCTAGGAACAACACCCGGCAGGTTGACCGTGGGCAGATATCCCGGACAAAGCCCTAAATGTAGCGCTACACCCGCAAGAGCCGCTGTTGGATATGGGTATCTTCCACCCTGCATGGCCAGGCACAAACATTTTCCACTCACTCTGGAGACAGGAATCAATCCCTGCAGCTTTGTTTTTTTATTTTTATTTTCGAGGGATTAAACTTGGATGAGGGGAGGGTTATTATGGGATGCCCACTTGATCAGTAGGAAACTCTTCAGGGACAGAACTACATAAATCCGGTATATAACACATTGTGAGTATCTGAGTATTGTACCTGAGTAGTGTGATTGTCTGAGTAGTGGGAATACTTGAGTAGGGTGAGCACCTGAGTATTGGGAGTATCTGAGTATTGTACCTGAGTAGTGTGAGTACCTGAGTATTGGGAGTATCTGAGTATTGTACCTGAGTAGTGTGAGTACCTGAGTATTGGGAGTATCTGAGTATTGTACCTGAGTAGTGTAAATACCTGAATAGTGTGAGTATCTGAGTAGTGTTTGTATTAGGTAAGTTAAAATGGACTAAGAGTGTAAGTACCTGAGTAGTGTGAGAACCTGAGTAGGGGAATATCTGAGTAGTGTGAGTGCCTGAGTATTGTGAGAACCCAAGTGTTGTGAGTACCGAGTGTAGCGAGTGTTGTGAGTATCCGAGTGTTGTGAGTACCCAAGTGTTGTGAGTACCGAGTGTAGCGAGTGTTGCGAGTACCCGAGTGTTGTGATTACCCAAGTGTTGTGAGTATCCGAGTGTTGTGAGTACCCGAGTGTTGTGAGTATCCGAGTGTTGTGAGTACCCGAGTGTTGTGAGTATCTGAGTGTTGTGAGTACCCGAGTGTTGTGAGTATCCGAGTGTTGTGAGTACCCAAGTGATGTGAGTACCGAGTGTAGTGAGTGTTGTGAGTATCCGACTGTTGTGAGCACCCGAGTGTTGCGAGTACCCGAGTGTTGTGAGTACCGAGTGTAGCAAATACCCGAGTGTAGCGAGTACCCGAGTGTTGTGAGTACCCGAGTGTTGTGAGTACCCAAGTGTTGTGAGTACCGAGTGTAGCGAGTGTTGTGAGTATCCGAGTGTTGTGAGTATCCGAGTGTTGCGAGTATCCGAGTGTTGTGAGTATCCAAGTGTTGTGAGTACCCAAGTGTTGCGAGTATCCGAGTGTTGCGAGTATCTGAGTGTTATGAGTACCCGAGTGTTGTGAGTACCCGAGTGTTGTGACTACCGAGTGTAGCGAATGTTGCGAGTACCCGAGTGTTGTGAGTACCCAAGTGTTGTGAGTACCGAGTGTAGCGAGTGTTGTGAGTACCCAAGTGTTGTG
The DNA here is from genome assembly GCF_965119305.1 of Pelophylax lessonae. Classification (NCBI taxonomy): domain Eukaryota; kingdom Metazoa; phylum Chordata; class Amphibia; order Anura; family Ranidae; genus Pelophylax; species Pelophylax lessonae. Next base: position 895,464,864 of record NC_138768.1, on the reverse strand, counting down.
AGTACCGAGTGTAGCGAGTGTTGCGAGTATCCAAGTTTTGTAAGTTAAAATGGACTAAGAGTGTAAGTACCTGAGTAGGGGAATATCTGAGTAGTGTGAGTGCCTGAGTATTGTGAGAACCCAAGTGTTGTGAGTACCGAGTGTAGCGAGTGTTGTGAGTATCCGAGTGTTGAGAGTACCCGAGTGTTGCGAGTACCCGAGTGTTGCGAGTATCCGAGTTTTGCGAGTATCTGAGTGTTATGAGTACCCAAGTGTTGTGAGTACCCGAGTGTTGTGAGTACCGAGTGTAGCGAGTGTTGTGAGTATCCGAGTGTCTTGAGTATCCGAGTATTGTGAGTACCCGAGTGTTGTGAGTACCCGAGTGTTGCGAGTACCCGAGTGTTGTGAGTACCCGAGTGTTGTGAGTACCCAAGTGTTGTGAGTACCGAGTGTATCCGAGTGTTGTGAGTACCGAGTGTATCCGAGTGTTGTGAGTACCCGAGTGTTGCGAGTACCCGAGTGTTGTGAGTACCCAAGTGTAGTGAGTACCCGCGTGTTGTGAGTATCCAAGTGTTGTGAGTACCCAAGTGTAGAGAGTACCCGAGTGTTGCGAGTACAGAATGTTGTGAGTATCGAGTGTTGGGAGTACCCGAGTGTTGTGAGTACCCGAGTGTTGTGAGTATACGAGTGTTGTGAGTACCCAAGTGCAGCGAGTACCCGAGTATTGGGAGTACCTGGGTGGAGTAATTGTGTAGTGTTGAATAGTGCTGAGTAACTGTATGCTGAGAAATTAGAGTCAGGAATCTAGTAAACAGCTAATAGGACAGAAGTAAATTCCCAATCCCCATTAGATTATTGGGTACGATGCCCGGCGGGTGTGGAGATGCGACTCGGTGTACATCTTGTGGCATGTATGCGTTCCTTGGTCAGCCGATCTAGGTCAAGTACAGCTGCACAAAATGCAAGCACGTTGCTTCCCTGGAAGCTCAGGTCCTGAATCTAGGGAAGCAACTGGCAACACTGAGAAGATTCTCCATACTTAAGGAGAGCTGGGAATGTACCCGGCAGGGGCCAGCACAGAGGCGGGCGGAAATACAAGGGTGCAGGCATCAGAGCAGAGTAGATGGGTAACAGTTAGGAAGGGTAGAAGAGAAAGAGTCAAGGAGGCCAGTCCTGGGCTGGGACATCCCAATAAATATGCCCCGTTGCATGATGTTGGGGAAACCAGTCAGGGACTGGCATTGCTGGAGCAGAGCGACGCCCCTAGCTGCCAGGGGAAGAACTTCTCCAGTGAGGGCGGGAGAAAGGCTAAGGGTAAGGAAAGACAGGTTCTGATGGCAGGGGACTCAATTATTAGAAGGAAAGAAAGGGCAATCTGTCAAAAAGACTGTAAGTGCTGAACTGTCTGTTGTTTACTGGGCGCTCGGGTTTGGCATATCACGGATCTAGTGAACAAATTATAGGGTGGGTACCCATGACAAAGTTAGAGGAAGGTGGAGAGTCATAGTAGAGAAATGTTTCTAGGCATGCTAGAAGAATGGGGAATCAACAAAGACCGAGTGATGCTTGTGCTACTTCGAGACAGTGGAGCAAACATGCGGAAAGGAATGAGGCTTGCTGATATGTCAGACCTCTGTGTCATCATGGCACACAACACCCTCCAACTTTCAAATGATGGTCTGTCAAGCCAGACAGCTTTGATTGATATATGTTTTGAGAAGCATGAAGAGAATAAAAATGTTGTGCTTGCAAGTCCTTTGAATCCTCGATACAAGAACCATGCTTTCTCTTCTGATGATGTATTGGCTAAGGGAAAACAATGGCTGACAGAAGATATTCAACAGGAGGTGCAGCAGGTTCCTGCTGAAAAGACAAGTCCAGATGATGATCACTATTTTTAAGAAGAGCAGCATGCTGCAAAAACAGAAAAATGTCCAAAGTGGTGGAATTGATCAGGACATTTTCAGTGTTTTATTGGGGCCTCATGCGAAGGATTCAATTTCTTCTGAATCTGCAATAATGAGCCTGGATGATGAACTTCATCTCTATTTGAAAGAAGCCGTAATTGACGGAAGAAGTGGTGATCCTCTTCAGTGGTGGAAAGAAAATGAGGAACGCTACAAAAGACTTTCTTCTCATGCTAGAAGATACCCCTCTCCTACATTTAGTGACTCAGCCCATCCTTCCAACACTCTCTCTGCTCCTCTGTCCTCCTCTCCTCCTCAGCATGAAGTGGCAGCATTGTATGAACAAAACAGAAGACCTTAACAGGTGACCATGGACATTCTGAAATGTTCTGCTTTCTGCAGTATAATATTCTTCTACTTAACTGGGAGTATTGAAAAGAGTAGTGTCCACTCCACTCCACTCCACTCCTCCACTCCACTCCACTCCTCCACTCCACTCCAATCCTCCACTCCAATCCAATCCTCCACTCCACTCCAATCCTCCACTCCACTCCAATCCTCCACTCCACTCCAATCCTCCACTCCACTCCACTCCAATCCTCCACTCCAATCCAATCCTCCACTCCACTCCATTCCTCCACTCCACTCCTCCACTCCACTCCAATCCTCCACTCCAATCCAATCCTCCACTCCACTCCACTCCATTCCTTCACTCCACTCCTCCACTCCAATCCTCCACTCCACTCCAATCCAGTTCTCCACTCCATTCCTCCACTCCACTCAAATCCAATCCAATCCTCCACTCCACTCCAATCCACACCACTCCAATCCAATCCTCCACTCCAATCCTTCACTCCAATCCAATCCTCCACTCCAATCCTCCACTCCACGCCAATCCAGTTCTCCACTCCACTCCACTCCAATCCTCCACTCCACTCCAATGCAATCCTCCACTCCACTCCAATCCTCCACTCCACTCCAATCCTCCACTCCACTCCTCCACTCCACTCCAATCCTCCACTCCAATCCAATCCTCCACTCCACTCCACTCCTCCACTCCACTCCAATCCATTCCTCCACTCCACTCCACTCCAATCCAATCCTCCACTCCACTCCTCCACTCCACTCCTCCACTCCACTCCACTCCACTCCAATCCAATCCTCCACTCCACTCCTCCACTCCACTCCTCGACTCCAATCCAATCCTCCACTCCACTCCACTCCATTCCTCCACTCCAATCCTCCACTCCAATACAATCCTCCACTCCACTCCACTCCATTCCTCCACTCCACTCCACTCCTCTACTCCACTCCAATCCTCCACTCCAATCCAATCCTCCACTCCACTCCACTCCACTCCACTCCATTCCTCCACTCCACTCCTCCACTCCACTCCAATCCTCCACTCCAATCCAATCCTCCACTCCACTCCACTCCATTCCTTCACTCCACTCCTCCACTCCAATCCTCCACTCCACTCCAATCCAGTTCTCCACTCCATTCCTCCACTCCACTCCTCGACTCCAATCCAATCCTCCACTCCACTCCAATCCACTCCACTCCAATCCAATCCTCCACTCCAATCCTTCACTCCAATCCAATCCTCCACTCCACTCCACTCCAATCCACTCCAATCCAATCCTCCACTCCAATCCTCCACTCCACGCCAATCCAGTTCTCCACTCCACTCCACTCCACTCCAATCCTCCACTCCACTCCAATCCAGTTCTCCACTCCACTCCAATCCTCTCCACTCCAATGCAATCCTCCACTCCAATCCTCCACTCCAATCCAATCCTCCACTCCACTCCAATCCTCCACTCCACTCCAATCCAGTTCTCTACTCCACTCCACTCCACTCCAATCCACTCCACTCCAATCCAATCCTCCACTCCAATCCACTCCACTGCAATACAATCCAATCCTCCACTCCACTCAAATCCTCCACTCCACTCCAATCCTCCACTCCAATCCAATCTTCCACTCCACTCCACTCCTCCACTCCAATCCTCCACTCCACTCTAATCCAATCCTCCACTCCACTCCAATCCACTCCAATCCAATCCTTCACTTCACTCCAATCCAATCCTCCACTCCACTCCAATCCACTCCAATCCAATCCTCCACTCCAATCCTCCACTCCACTCCAATCCAGTTCTCCACTCCACTCCAATCCACTCCAATCCAATCCTCCACTCCAATCCAATCCTCCACTCCACTCCAATCCTCCACTTCAATCCAATCCTCCACTCCACTCCAATCCTCCACTCCACTCCAATCCTCCATTCCAATCCTCCACTCCACTCCAATCCAGTTCTCCACTCCACTCCAATCCAATCCTCCACTCCAATCCACTCCAATCCAATCCTCCACTCCACTACAATCCTCCACTCCACTCCAATCCTCCACTCCAATCCAATCCTCCACTCCACTCCAATCTTCCACTCCACTCCAATCCTCCACTCCAATCCTCCACTCCACTCCATTCCTCCACTCCAATCCTCCACTCCAATCCAATCCTCCACTCCACTCCACTCCATTCCTCCACTCCTCCACTCCACTCCAATCCTCCACTCCAATCCTCCACTCCATTCCTCCACTCCACTCCACTCCACTCCTCCACTCCACTCCAATCCTCCACTCCAATCCAATCCTCCACTCCACTCCATTCCTCCACTCCACTCCTCCACTCCACTCCTCCACTCCAATCCACTCCAATCCTCCAATCCAGTTCTCCACTCCATTCCTCCACTCCACTCCAATCCAATCCTCCACTCCATTCCTCCACTCCACTCCAATCCACTCCACTCCAATCCAATCCTCCACTCCAATCCTTCACTCCACTCCAATCCAATCCTCCACTCCACTCCAATCCACTCCAATCCAATCCTCCACTCCAATCCTCCACTCCACTCCAATCCAGTTCTCCACTCCACTCCACTCCAATCCAGTTCTCCACTCCACTCCAATCCACTCAACTCCAATCCAATCCTCCACTCCACTCCACTCCAATCCTCCACTCAAATCCAATCCTCCACTCAACTCCAATCCTCCACTCCACTCCAATCCTCCACTCCACTCCAATCCAGTTTTCTACTCCACTCCACTCCAAACCACTCCAATCCAATCCTCCACTCCAATCCACTCCACTCCAATCCAATCCTCCACTCCACTCAAATCTTCCACTCCACTCCAATCCACCACTCCAATCCAATCCTCCACTCCACTCCACTCCACTCCACTCCTCCACTCCACTCCAATCCTCCACTCCACTCTAATCCAATCCTCCACTCCATTCCTCCACTACACTCCAATCCACTCCACTCCAATCCAATCCTTCACTCCACTCCAATCCAATCCTCCACTCCAATCCTCCACTCCAATACTCCACTCCAATCCAGTTCTCCACTCCAATCCAATCCTCCACTCCACTCCAATCCTCCACTCCACTCCAATCCTCCACTCCAATCCTCCACTCCAATCCTCCACTCCACTCCAATCCAGTTCTCCACTCCACTCCACTCCAATCCTCCACTCCAATCCAATCCTCCACTCCACTCCAATCCTCCACTCCACTCCAATCCAATCCTCCACTCCACTCCAATCCTCCACTCCACTCCAATCCTCCACTCCACTCCATTCCTCCACTCCACTCCAATCCTCCACTCCAATCCAATCCTCCACTCCACTCCACTCCATTCCTCCACTCCACTCCTCCACTCCACTCCAATCCTCCACTCCAATCCAATCCTCCACTCCACTCCACTCCATTCCTCCACTCCTCCACTCCACTCCAATCCTCCACTCCAATCCAATCCTCCACTCCACTCCATTCCTCCACTCCACTCCTCCACTCCACTCCAATCCACTCCAATCCTCCACTCCGCTCCAATCCAGTTCTCCACTCCATTCCTCCACTCCACTTCACTCCACTCCAATCCAATCCTCCACTCCATTCCTCCACTCCACTCCAATCCACTCCACTCCAATCCTCCACTCCAATCCTTCACTCCATTCCAATCCAATCCTCCACTCCACTCCACTCCAATCCACTCCAATCCAATCCTCCACTCCAATCCTCCACTCCAATCCAGTTCTCCACTCCACTCCACTCCACTCCACTCCAATCCTCCACTCCACTCCAATCCAGTTCTCCACTCCACTCCAATCCACTCCACTCCAATCCAATCCTCCACTCCACTCCAATCCTTCACTCCAATCCAATCCTCCACTCCAATCCTCCACTCCACTCCCATCCAGTTCTATACTCCACTCCAATCCACTCCACTCCAATCCTCCACTCCAATCCACTCCACTCCACTCCAATCCAATCCTCCACTCCACTCAAATCCTCCACTCCACTCCAATCCTCCACTCCAATCAAATCCTCCACTCCAATCCAATCCTCCACTCCACTCCAATCCTCCACTCCACTCTAATCCAATCCTCCACTCCACTCCACTCCACTCCAATCCACTCCACTCCAATCCAATCCTTCACTCCACTCCAATCCAATCCTCCACTCCACTCCACTCCACTCCAATCCACTCCAATCCAATCCTCCACTCCAATCCTCCACTCCACTCCAATCCAGTTCTCCACTCCACTCCACTCCAATCCACTCCAATCCAATCCTCCATTCCAATCCACTCCAATCCAATCCTCCACTCCACTCCAATCCTCCACTCCAATCCTCCACTCCACTCCAATCCTCCACTCCACTCCAATCCAGTTCTCCACTCCACTCCACTCCACTCCACTCCAATCCACTCCAATCCAATCCTCCACTCCAATCCACTCCAATCCAATCCTTCACTCCACTCCAATCCTCCACTCCACTCCAATCCTCCACTCCAATCCAATCCTCCACTCCACTCCAATCCTCCACTCCAATCCTCCACTCCACTCCAATCCGATCCTCCACTCCACTCCAATCCTCCACTCCACTCCAATCCTCCACTCCAATCCTCCACTCCAATCCAATCCTTCACTCCACTCCAAACCTCCACTCCACTCCAATCCTCCACTCCACTCTAATCCAATCCTCCACTCCATTCCTCCACTCCACTCCAATCCACTCCACTCCAATCCAATCCTCCACTCCACTCCAATCCTTCACTCCACTCCACTCCACTCCTCCACTCCACTCCACTCCATTCCTCCACTCCAATCCAATCCTCCACTCCACTCCAATCCTCCACTCCAATCCAGTTCTCCACTCCACTCCAATCCACTCCAATCCAATCCTCCACTCCACTTCAATCCACTCCAATCCAATCCTCCACTCCACTCCAATCCTCCACTCCACTCTAATCCAATCCTCCACTCCATTCCTCCAATACACTCCACTCCACTCCAATCCAATCCTCCACTCCACTCCAATCCTTCACTCCAATCCAATCCTCCACTCCACTCCACTCCAATCCACTCCAATCCAATCCTCCACTCCACTCCACTCCACTCCAATCCTCCACTCCAATCCAGTTCTCCACTCCACTCCAATCCACTCCACTCCAATCCAATCCTCCACTCCACTCCAATCCACTCCACTCCAATCCAATCCTCCACTCCACTCCAATCCTCCACTCCAATCCAATCCAATCCTCCACTCCAATCCAATCCTCCACTCCAGTCCAATCCTCCACTCCACTCCAATCCAATCCTCCACTCCAATCCAATCCTCCACTCCACTCCAATCCAATCCTCCACTCCATTCCTCCACTCCAATCCACTCCACTCCAATCCTCCACTCCACTCCAATCCACTCCAATCCAATCCAATACTCCACTCCACTTCATTCCTCCACTCCACTCCAATCCAATCCCCCACTCCACTCCATTCCTCCACTCCACTCCAATCCTCCAATCCACTCCACTCCATTCCAATCCACTCCACTCCAATACATTCCTCAACTCTAAACCACTCCACTCCACTCCAATCCAATCCAATCCTCCACTCCAATCCAATCCAATCCAATCCACTCCAATCCAATCCTCCACTCCACTCCAATCCAATCCTCCACACCAATCCAATCCTCCACTCCAATCCAATCCTCCACACCACTCCAATCCAATTCTCCACTCCACTCCAATCCAATTCTCCACTCCAATCCACTCCAATCCAATCCTCCACTCCACTCCAATCCACTGCACTCCAATCCTTCACTCCACTCCACTCCAATCCTTCACTCCACTCCAATCCAATCCAATCCTCCACTCCAATCCAATCCTCCACTCCAATCCAATCCTCCACTCCACTCCATTCCTCCACTCCACTCCACTCCATTCCTCCAATCCACTTCACTCCACTCCAATCCTCCACTCCACTCCAATCCAATCCACTCCAATCCAATTCTCCACTCCACTCCATTCCTCCAATCCACTTCACTCCACTCCAATCCTCCACTCCACTCCAATCCACTCCACTCCAATCCAATCCTCCACTCCACTCCATTCCTCCACTCCACTCCAATACAATCCTCCACTCCACTCCAATCCTCCACTCCAATCCAATCCTCCACTCCACTCCATTCCTCCACTCCACTCCAATACAATCCTCCACTCCACTCCAATCCTCCACTCCAATCCAATCCTCCACTCCAATCCAATCCTCCACTCCACTCCATTCCTCCAATCCACTTCACTCCACTCCATTCCTCCACTCCACTCCAATCCAATCCTCCACTCCAATCCAATCCTCCACTCCACTTCACTCTATTCCTCCACTCCAATCCAATCCTCCACTCCATTCCTCCACTCCACTCCAATCCAATCCTCCACTCCAATCCAATCCTCCACTCCACTCCATTCCTCCACTCCACTCCAATCCTCCACTCCACTCCAATCCTCCACTCCAATCCTCCACTCCACTCCACTCCAATCCAGTTCTCCACTCCACTCCACTCCAATCCACTCCAATTCTCCACTCCAATCCACTCCAATCCAATCCTCCATTCCACTCTAATCCAATCCTCCACTCCAATCCAATCATCCACTCCACTCCATTCCTCCACTCCACTCCAATCCAATCCTCCTTTCCACTCCAATCCACTCCAATCCTCCACTCCACTGTCTAGATGTTGCCTAGATTTTTTTCTAGCAGTTTTGCACTGAGTGCAATGCAGTAGTGATTTACAATGATTGCAGTGAGTGAGTGCGGTACTGCAGCACTTTATGATCAGATGATGTGAAATCTCCCTGCAATTAAAGTTTTCCTTTCAGTTCTCATGCAGTTAAGGTGTGAAGAACGAGCCCAAAATGTTAATAAATAAAGATTTCCATGTTCAGTAACCGATTTGAGTCGAAATTTGTGTTTATTATTCAAAATTTTAAATGTGTGAAAATATCGGCCAATATCGATCGCTACTCTGTACTGCCCCTGCCTATAAGCTGCAGGTATCTCTGAGGTTGCCTCTGTCTCCGGAGTCCCCAGACTGACCATCATGAATGGGGGAAGTGAGCAGTTCTCATGCATGGCAGTACGCTGTGATTTGTGTGCTCAGGTTGGCATTGGGCCAATCGGAAGCCATGATGGTCCCAGATTCCGATAAGAAGAACAGAGCGTTCAGGCCGCGTTACATAAACAGCGAGCGGGGGAGGGGGGCGCAGAGAGTGGAAATATTTGTTTTGTGGTTATTGTAGTGAAATTCATCTGAGAAATGACAGGAGAGTCATTCTGCCGTCACTTTGACCTTCACCGGCGACTCGGCCAAACCAACGATTAATCATTAACCTTTTGTAGAGTTTTCATACTTTCTTATCTCTTGTCAGTTATCGGCAATAAACTCATCGACTAGAAAATTCCCTCCCGGAATATCACCATAGAACAGCGCACTGACCCCAACCACAGACTGCACCCCCAGGGTTAGTGTCCTCTGATCACCCCAGTGACAACATAGACCACGAGGACCCTGGGGACAACACAGACCACGAGGACCCCAGTGACACCATAGAGGAGCGCAGTGACCCCAACCACAAACTGCACCCCCAGGGTGAGTGTCCTCTGATCACCCCGGTGACAACATAGACCACGAGGACCCCGGAGACAACACAGACCACGAGGACCCCATGACAACATAGACCACGAGGACCCCAGTGACACCATAGACCACAATGACCCCGGGGACAACATAGACCACGAGGACCCCAGTGACACCATAGACCACAATGACCCCGGGGACAACATAGACCACGAGGACCCCAGTGACACCATAGAGGAGCGCAGTGACCCCAACCACAAACTGCACCCCCAGGGTTAGTGTCCTCTGATCACCCCAGGGACAACACAGACCACGAGGACCCCAGTGACACCATAGACCATGAGGACCCCGGTGACAACATAGACCACGAGGACCCCAGTGACACCATAGAGGAGCTCACTGACCCCAACCACGAACTGCACCCCCAGGGTTAGTGTCCTCTGATCACCCCAGGGACAACATAGACCACGAGGACCCCGGGGACAACACAGACCACGAGGACCCCAGTGACACCATAGACCACAATGACCCCGGGGACAACATAGACCACGAGGACCCCGGGGACAACACAGACCACAAGGACCCCAGTGACACCATAGAGGAGCGCAGTGACCCCAACCACAAACTGCACCCCCAGGGTGAGTGTCCTCTGATCACCCCAGGGACAACACAGACCACGAGGACCCCAGTGACACCATAGACCATGAGGACCCCGGTGACAACATAGAGGAGCTCACTGACCCCAACCACGAACTGCACCCCCAGGGTTAGTGTCCTCTGATCACCCCAGGGACAACATAGACCACGAGGACCCCGGGGACAACACAGACCAGGAGGACCCCAGTGACACCATAGAGGAGAGCAGTGACCCCAACCACAAACTGCACCCCCAGGGTTAGTGTCCTCTGATCACCCCAGTGACAACATAGACCACGAGGACCCCATGACAACATAGACCCTGAGTCTGCTGAGTGTGGACCCCGGTGACAACATAGACCACGAGGACCCGGTGACAACATAGACCCTGAGTCTGCTGAGTGTGGACCCCGGTGACAACATAGAACCCCAGTCTGCTGAGTGTGGACCCCGGTGACAACATAGACCCTGAGTCTGCTGAGTGTGGACCCCAATGACATCATAGACCCTGGGTCTGCTGAGTGTGGACCCCGGTGACAACATAGACCACGAGGACCCGGTGACAACATAGACCCTGAGTCTGCTGAGTGTGGACCCCGGTGACAACATAGAACCCCAGTCTGCTGAGTGTGGACCCCGGTGACAACATAGACCCTGAGTCTGCTGAGTGTGGACCCCAATGACATCATAGACCCTGGGTCTGCTGAGTGTGGCCCCCGGTGACAACATAGAGCCTGAGTCTGCTGAGTGTGGACCCCAGTGACAACATAGAACCCCAGTCTGCTGAGTGTGAACCCCGGTGACAACATAGAACCTGGGTCTGCTGAGTGTGGACCCCGGTGACAACATAGAACCTCAGTCTGCTGAGTGTGGACCCCGGTGACAACATAGAACCCCAGTCTGCTGAGTGTGGACCCCGGTGACAACATAGAACCTGGGTCTGCTGAGTGTGGACCCCGGTGACAACATAGAACCCCAGTCTGCTGAGTGTGGACCCCGGTGACAACATAGACCATGAGGACCCGGTGACAACATAGACCACGAGTCTGGTGAGTGTCGACCCCGGTGACAACAAAGACCATGAGTCTGCTAAATGTGGACCCGGTGACAACATAGACCACGAGTCTTCTGAGTGTGGACCCGGTGACAATATAGACCACGAGTCTGGTAAGTGTGGACCCGGTGACAACATAGACCACGAGTCTGCTGTGTGTGGACCCCCAGGGAAAACATAGACCACGAGTCTGCTGAGTGTGGACCCGGTGACAACATAGACCATGAGTCTGGTGAGTGTGGACTTCAGTGACAACATAGACCACGAGTCTGCTGAGTGTGGATCCCGGTGACAACATAGACCACGAGTCTGGTGAGTGTGGACCCCATTGACAACATAGACCATGAGTCTGCTGAGTGTGGACCCGGTGACAACAAAGACCATGAGTCTGCTAAATGTGGACCCGGTGACAACATAGACATCGAGTCTGGTGAGTGTGGACCCGGTGACAACAAAGACCACGAGTCTGGTGAGTGTGGACCCGGTGACAACATAGACCACGAGTCTGCTGAGTGTGGACCCAGTGACAACATAGACCACGAGTCTGCTGAGTGTGGACCCGGTGACAACATAGACCACGAGTCTGGTGAGTGTGGACCCGGTGACAACATAGACCACGAGTCTGCTGAGTGTGGACCCGGGGACAACAAAGACCATGAATCTGCTAAATGTGGACCCGGTGACAACATAGACCACGAGTCTGCTGAGTGTGGACCCGGTGACAATATAGACCACGAGTCTGGTGAGTGTGGACCCGGTGACAACATAGACCACGAGTCTGCTGAGTGTGGACCCCCAGGGAAAATATAGACCACGAGTCTGGTGAGTGTGGACCCCGGTGACAACATAGACCACGAGTCTGGTGAGTGTGGACCCCGGTGACAACAAAGACCATGAGTCTGCTAAATGTGGACCCGGTGACAACATAGACCACGAGTCTGGTGAGTGTGGACCCGGTGACAACAAAGACCACGAGTCTGCTGAGTGTGGACCCGGTGACAATATAAACCATGAGTCTGGTGAGTGTGGACCCGGTGACAACATAGACCACGAGTCTGCTGAGTGTGGACCCCCAGGGAAAATATAGACCACGAGTCTGGTGAGTGTGGACCCGGTGACAACATAGACCACGAGTCTGGTGAGTGTGGACCCGGTGACAACATAGACCACGAGTCTGCTGAGTGTGGACCCCCAGGGAAAATATAGACCACGAGTCTGGTGAGTGTGGACCCCGGTGACAACATAGACCACGAGTCTGGTGAGTGTCGACCCCGGTGACAACAAAGACCATGAGTCTGCTAAATGTGGACCCGGTGACAACAAAGACCATGAGTCTGCTGAGTGTGGACCCGGTGACAATATAGACCACGAATCTGGTGAGTGTGGACCCGGTGACAACATAGACCACGAGTCTGCTGAGTGTGCACACGGTGACAATATAGACCTTGAGTCTGCTGAGTGTGGACCCGGTGACAATATAGACCACAAGTCTGCTGAGTGTGGACCCCGGTGACAACATAGACGCTGAGTCTGCTGAGTGTGGACCCCAGTGACAATAAAGACCACGAGTCTGCTGAGTGTGGACCCGGTGGCAACATAGACCACGAGTCTGGTGAGTGTGGACCCCAGTGACAACATAGACCCTGAGTCTGGTGAGTATGGACCCTGGTGACAACATAGACCATGAGTCTGCTGAGTGTGGACCCGGTGACAACATAGACCCTGAGTCTGGTGAGTGTGGACCCTGGTGACAACATAGACCATGAGACTGCTGAATGTGGACCCGGTGACAACATAGACCATGAGTCTGGTGAGTGTGGCCCCGGTGACAACATAGACCATGAGTCTGCTGAGTGTGGACCCGGTGACAACATAGACCACGAGTCTGGTGAGTGTGGCCCCGGTGACAACATAGACCATGAGTCTGCTGAGTGTGGACCCGGTGACAACATAGACCACGAGTCTGGTGAGTGTGGACACACTCATAATGAGATGAGATATGAAGAATTGTCCCACCACAAAGAAACAAAGTGAATATGTGACTGACACCTCAATGTCCTCCCCTATCTCCAGGGGCCCACATTTCTCCATGTTCTCCCTTCTTCCCAGTTTAGTGCCCTCTGACCCCGCACCACTCACCCCACACCACAAACTCTCTAGGCCCCACCCTCTCTCTTCGTGGAGGTGTATACTCTCCAGGCTCCACCCTCTCCAGGAAAGTAGAGAAGGAGGCAGAGACCGGCAGGAATAAAGGACCAGAGATGGAGGTGAAGATCCTGAGCTGTGCAGGAACGTAGGAGCAGAGAAGGGAAGGGAGGGACAATGCCCTGCAGAACAGGGGGAGGCATGAATCTGGAATTGAGGGGGAGGGGGAGGGGCAGAGTCTGGAATTGAGGGGGAGAGGCAGAGTCTGTAATTGAGGGGGAGGGGAAGAGTCTGGAATTGAGGGGGAGTTGCGGAATCCCTCTGGATTGGAGGTGGAGGGGTGGAGTCCCTCTGGAATCGAGGTGGGAGGACAGAGTTACTCTGGAATTAGGGTGGAGGGGCGGAGTCTGAAATTGAGGTGGAGGGGGGGAGTCCCTCTGGAATTGAGGGGGAGGGGTGGAGTCCCTCTGCAATTGAGGGGGAGGTGCGGAGTCCCTCTGGAATTGAGGTGGAAGGGCGGAGTCTGAAATTGAGGTGGAGGGGCAGAGTCCCTCTGGAATTGAGGTTGAGGGGGGAGTCCCTCTGGAATTGAGGGGAGGGGCGGAGTCTCTCGGGAATTGGGTTGAAGGGGCGGAATTCCTCTGAAATTGAGGTGGAGGGGTGGAGTCTCTCTTGAATTGAGGTTGAGGGGTGGAGTCTCTCTGGAATTGAGGTGGAGTGGCAGAGTCCCTCTGGAATTGAGGTGGCTGGGCCGAGTCTATCTGAAGTTGGGTTGGAGGGGCGGCGTCCCTCTGAAATTAAGGTGGAGGGGCGGAGTCCCGCTGGAATTTAGGTGGACGGGCGGAGTCCCTCTGGAACTGAGGAAGGAGGGGCTGAGTCCCTCCTGAATTGAGGTGGAGGGGCGGAGTCTCTCTGGAATTGAGGTGGAGGGGCGAAGTCTCTCTGAAAATGAGGTTGAGGGGTGGAGTCTCTCTGGGATTGAGGTGGAGGGGCAGAGTCTCTCTGGAATTGAGGTGGAGGGGTGGAGTCTCTGGAATTGAGGTGGAGGGGTGGAGTCTGGAATTGAGAGGGAGGGGCGGAGTCCCTCTGCAATTCCATTGGAGGGGTGAAGTCCCTCTGGAATTGCGGTGGAGGGGCAGAGTATCTCTGGAACTGAGGTGGGGGGCAGAGTTCCTCTGGAATTGAGGTTGAGGGGCGGTGACTCTGGAATTGAGGTTGAGGGGCGGAGTCCCTCTGGAATGAAATTGAGGTTGAGGGGTGGAGTCTCTCTGAAAATGAGGTGGAAGGACCGAGTCCCTCTGTAACTGAGGTGAAGGGGCGGAGTCTGGAATTGAGGGGGAAGGGCAAAGTCTGGAATTGGGTTGGAGGGGCAGAGTCTCTCCGGAATTGAGAGGGGGGACCGGAGTCCCTCTGCAATTCTGTTGGAGGGGTGGAGTCCCTCTGGAATTGAGGTGGAGAGGCAGAGTCCCTCTGGAATTGAGGTGGAGGGGCGGAGTCTTTCTGGAACTGAGGTGGGGGCAGAGTTCCTCTGGAATTGAGGTTGAGGGGCGGAGTCTCTCTGGAACTGAGGTGGGGGCAGAGTTCCTCTGGAATTGAGGTTGAGGGGCGGAGTCTCTGGAATTGAGGTTGAGGGGCGGAGTCCCTTTTGGAATGAAATTAAGGTGGAGGGGTGGAGTCCCTCTGTAACTGAGGTGAAGGGGTGGCGTTTGGAATTGAGGGGGAGGGGTGGAGTATCTCTGGAATTGAGGGGGAGGGGTGAAGTCTCTCTGGAATTGAGGGGGATGGGTGGATTCCCTCTGGAGTTGAGGGGGAGGGGTGGAGTCCCTTTGTAATTAAGGGGGAGGGGTGGAGTCTTTGGAATTGAGGTTGAGGGGTGGAGTCTCTGAAAATTAGGTGGAAGGGCCGAATCCCTCTGTAACTGAGGTGAGGGGGCAGAGTCTGGAATTGAGGGGGAAGGGTGGAGTCTGGAATTGAGAAACAATCCAAAAATAGTGATTTGTCTGAAGCCGGCTAGGAACGTGTTTCATCAATAAGCTCCGCCTCTCTCACCTTCCCCAGCATTTGGGGGTGGAGGAGTTCTGCGTTTCCATGACGGATCCTCCCATGTAGGACCTCGGGGGAACATACGTGCAGTCAGTATCCTTGCTGAACAATGAATTCCATAGGGAACGATTAATCATGAGATAATAGGTAGGGATCAGTCCCTGGAGAGGTAATGAGATAATAGGTAGGGATCAGTCCCTGGAGAGGTAATGAGATAATAGGTAGGGATCAGTCCCTGGAGAGATAATGAGATAATAGGTAGGGATCAGTCCCTGGAGAGATAATGAGATAATAGGTAGGGATCAGTCCCTGGAGAGGTAATGAGATAATAGGTAGGGATCAGTCCCTGGAGAGGTAATGAGATAATAGGTAGGGATCAGTCCCTGGAGAGGTAATGAGATAATAGGTAGGGATCAGTCCCTGGAGAGGTAGTAAGATAATAGTGTGACAGTAGTCACTTTGGGCATGGGGGTTGTGGACCCCAAATTCCTTTAAAGAGGTTGGGAGGCACCATGTCCAGCCTTGTGTGGCTTTCTTATGTTTAAGTCACCCTGCATGTATCAGTGACACTGAGAATATGGTTTGGAATATGGAATATGGTTTGGACTCCTTCAAATGGGACAGTAATATGCATTATCAGTATCTCTCAGGAGATATGGAGATCTATCTTATTCCTATACACTGTAAGGCACAGGAAGTGCAACTCCTAATTTGGGCTTCCAGGAACTATGAGAGACACCATGTCTGCTAATCAATGTGTATTAGCTGCAGAGAGAGGGGGGGATTGTTTCCAGCAGCCCCTCCTAAAGAATGTCTACTGATTAACTAAGTGCTTTTGTCTAAAATAGGACAGTATGTTAATTGGGTCTGAGACTATTGATAAGTATGTTAATGAGCTCACCTGGCTGTCTACTAAGGGATGTAATTACACAGTCATTGTTCATGTGGTATTCTCAAAGTGTATATAAATGCTGTGTTTCTTTCAATAAATGAGAAGAAGAGAATTATTCTCACTTTACCTCAATACGGAGCCTTGTCTAGTACTGGGGGGGGAATATTTGTATGGGCTTCATGTATGGCGGATTGGAGTGGTCGATAGTTGTCCGGGTGTTCGGGAGCGGATTATCCTAGATGACTGTAACCCCTTTCATACTTTAGGGTGTCGTTTCAAATAGGTAGGGATCAATCCCTGGAGAGGTAATGAGATAATATGTAGAGATCAGTCCCTGGAGAGGTAATGAGATAATAGGTAGGGATCAGTCCCTGGAGAGGTAATGAGATAATAGGTAGGGATCAGTCCCTGGAGAGGTAATGAGATAATAGGTAGGGATCAGTCCCTGGAGAGGTAATGAGCCTCCATGTTCATAGGAATTCTTTACCGGATATCTTCCCCCTCTTGTAGAGACCACCCATGGTAGGTAACCCCCCTCCTCCCCTCCCCCTCCTTG
Organism: Pelophylax lessonae; assembly: GCF_965119305.1. Taxonomy (NCBI): domain Eukaryota; kingdom Metazoa; phylum Chordata; class Amphibia; order Anura; family Ranidae; genus Pelophylax; species Pelophylax lessonae. The sequence continues at coordinate 895,447,674 of NC_138768.1, read as the reverse complement.
TATTTAGTGTTCAGGGTATTGTGACCTCTTCCTAAATATTATATTCCAGGAAACGAGGAGTCCGTGTACAAAATTCACCATGTGGGGGTCCCCAACACAGGGAGCGAATTATCACTGCATTGTTTGTACTACGAATACCTTCTATCATTCTCACCGCCATCTAGTGGCCATAGTGTGGTATTGTTTTTTACTGAGGTACATCAGAACAATACTGAATTACAGCCACTAGATGGAGCTGACAATCATACAAGGTAATGTATGAGCTGACACCTCCACCTCCTGGATGAGACCTCCATTTCCTTTATGACACCTCCACCTCCTATATCAAACTGCCACCTCCTAGACGAGACCTCCACCTCCTGGATTAGACCTCCGTTTCCTATATGAGACCTCCACCTCCTGGATTAGACCTCCATTTCCTATATGAGACCTCCACCTCCTAGACGAGACCTCCGTTTCCTATATGAGACCTTCATTTACTATGAGACCTCTACCTCCTGGATGAGACCTCCATTTCCTATATGAGACCGCCACCTCCTGGATGAGACCTCCATTTCCTATATGAAACCTCCACCTCTTGGACGAGACCTCCATTTCCTATATGAGACCTCCATTTTCAATATGAGACCTCCACCTCCTGGACAAGACCTCCGTTTCCTATATGAGACCTCCACCTCCTGAATGTGACTTTCATTTCCTATATGAGACCACCACCTCCTGGATGAGACCTCCATTTCCTATATGAGACCTCCCCCTCCTGGATGAGACCTCCTTGTACATATATGACACCTCCACGTCCTGTATTAGACTCCATTTTCTCCTGAATGAGACCTTCATTTCCTAAAAGAGACCTCCACCTCTTAGATGGGACCTCCATTTGTTCTATGAGACCTCCACCTCTTAGATGGGACCTCCATTTGTTCTATGAGACCTCCACCTCTTAGATGGGACCTCCATTTGTTGTATGAGACCTCCACCTCTTAGACGGGACCTCCATTTGTTGTATAAGACCTCCACCTCTTAGACGGGACCTCCATTTGTTGTATAAGACCTCCACCTCTTAGACGGGACCTCCATTTGTTGTATAAGACCTCCACCTCGTAGACGGGACCTCCATTTGTTGTATGAGACCTCCACCTCTTAGACGGGACCTCCATTTGTTGTATAAGACCTCCACCTCTTAGACGGGACCTCCATTTGTTGTATAAGACCTCCACCTCTTAGACGGGACCTCCATTTGTTGTATAAGACCTCCACCTCTTAGACGGGTTCTCCATTTGTTGTATGAGACCTCCACCTCTTAGACGGGACCTCCATTTGTTGTATAAGACCTCCACCTCTTAGACGGGTTCTCCATTTGTTGTATGAGACCTCCACCTCTTAGACGGGACCTCCATTTGTTGTATAAGACCTCCACCTCTTAGACGGGACCTCCATTTGTTGTATAAGACCTCCACCTCTTAGACGGGACCTCCATTTGTTGTATGAGACCTCCACCTCTTAGACGGGACCTCCATTTGTTGTATGAGACCTCCACCTCTTAGACGGGACCTCCATTTGTTGTATGAGACCTCCACCTCTTTGGATAACATCTCCAACCCTTATGTGACGCCTCCACCATTCCACCATATGAGTGAAACTTCCATCTCCTGGAAGAGACCTCCACTCCCTTGTGTCTTCATGCCCTGGATGGGACCACCATATAATGGATTAGACCCCTTCAACCCCTAATAGGACCCCTGATCAATGGATGAGACCCCTTCATACCTTTAATAGGACCCCCTATTCTGTGGTTAAGACCCCTTCATCCCTTCAAAAAGACCCCCATTCTGTGGAGGGGACCCCTTCATTCTCTCTATAAGACCCTCATTCTGTAGAGGGGACCCCTTAATTCTCTCTATAAGACCCCTATGCAGTAGGTGATCAGTATCATTGAACTGTGACCCAGAAGTGGGTGTGAGCCTCCTGTCCTGGGGGAGGACCTCCCTGTATATATAAGGCAGGTGATCTTGGGATCTGTCACAGAGGTGAGCCTCCTGTCCCGGGGGGGGGGGGACCTCCCTGTGTATATAAGGCAGGTGATCCTAGGATCTGTCACAGAGGTGAGCCTCCTATCCTGGGGGAGGACCTCCCTGTGTATATAAGGCAGGTGATCCTAGGATCTGTCACAGAGGTGAGCCTCCTGTCCTGGGGGAGGACCTCCCTGTGTATATAAGGCAGGTGATCCTAGGATCTGTCACAGAGGTGAGCCTCCTGTCCTGGGGGAGGACCTCCCTGTGTATATAAGGCAGGTGATCCTAGGATCTGTCACAGAGGTGAGCCTCCTGTCCTGGGGGAGGACCTCCCTGTGTATATAAGGCAGGTGATCCTAGGATCTATCACAGAGGTGAGCCTCCTGTCCCGGGGTGGAAATGAGTGTGCGGAGGCTGGGAGATTAGAGGACTTTCTGCAGAGATTAGAGGGATCAGCCAGCAGGAATTCATTCCAAGGAAACTTTTCCTAGAGACGGCTGCCTGGAAATGGGGTTCCGCACTCTCCGGCTCTTCCTACTGATAGGAGCATTCCTGGGGTCCCTGGTCTCATGTGATGACCCTGAAGATCACCACCATGAAGATCACCCACCAGGTAAGTCCCCCCAATCCTCTCTATTCCTCTCTACACCTGGAGACCCCGCACACAACTTCCAGACCTGAACCTGAAATATTCCTGATATTAGATGGCCAGAGAGACCCCCATGTGTCCCCGATAAAGGATAGAGACCCCCAGAGACTCCTTCACCCCCTCATCTGCCCCCCAGAGACCACTTCACCCCCTCATCTGCCCCTCAGAGACCACTTCACCCCCTCATCTGCCCCCCAGAGACCACTTCACCCCCTCATCTGCTCCTGAGAGACCACTTCACCCCCTCATCTGCCCCCCAGAGACCACTTCACCCCCTCATCTGCCCCCCAGAGACCACTTCACCCCCTCATCTGCCCCTCAGAGACCACTTCACCCCCTCATCTGCCCCCCAGAGACCACTTCACCCCCTCATCTGCTCCTGAGAGACCGCTTAACCCCCTCATCTGCCCCCCGGAGACCACTTCACCCCTCATTATCTGCCCCCCAGAGACCACTTCACCCCCTCATCTGCCCCCCAGAGACCACTTCACCCCTCATTATCTGCCCCCCAGTGACCACTTCACCCCTCATTATCTGCCCCCCCCCTTGGTGACCGCTTTACCCATTATTATCTGGCCCCCCACTAAATGCTTCACCCCTCATTATCCGCCCCCCGAGACTGCTTCACCCCTCATTATCTGCCCCCCACTGACTACTTCACCCCTCATTATCTGCCCCCCCACTGACCGCTTCACCCCTCATTATCTGCCCCCGTAGACCACTTCACCCCTCATTATCCACCCCCCAAAGACCACTTCACCCCTCATTATCTGCCCCCATAGACCGCTTTACCCCTCATTATCTGCCCCCCACTGAATGCTTCACCCCTCATTATCTGACCCCCAAATGACCACTTCAGCCCTCATTATCTGCCCCCCCAGTGACCGGTTTACCCCTCATTATCGGCCCCCCACTGACTGCTTCACCCCTCATTATCTGCCCCCCCAGTGACCACTTCACCTCTCATTATCTGCCCCCCACTGACTGTTTCACCCCTCATTATCTGCCCCCCCCCCAGTGACTTTTTCACCCCTCATTATCTGAACCCCAGAGACTGCTTCACCCCTTATTACTGCCCCCCAGTGACCGCTTCACCCCTCATTATCTGTACCCCACTGACTGCTTCACCCCTCATTATCTGTACCCCACTGACTGCTTCACCCCTCATTATCTGCCCCACCAATGACCGCTTCACCCCTCATTATCTGCCCCCCCACTAACGGCTCACCCCTCATTATCTGTCCCCCACTGACTGCTTCACCCCTCATTATCTGCTCCCCCAGTGACCGCTTCACCCCTCATTATCTGCTCCCCCAGTGACTGCTTCACCCCTCATTTTCTGCCCCCCCGGTGACCACTTTACCCCTCATTATCTGCCCCCTGGTGACTGCTTCACCCCTCATTATCTGCCCCCCCCTACTGATCACTTCACCCCTCATTATCTGCCCCCAGTGACCACTTTACCCCTCATTATCTGCCCCCCATTGACTGCTTCACCCCTCATTATCTGCCCCTCCACTAACGGCTCACCCCTCATTATCTGCCCCCCGGTGACCACTTTACCCCTCATTATCTGCCCCCAGTGACCACTTTACCCCTCATTATCTTACTATGTAACTATGTAAAAAAATATCTGCCCCCCGGTGACTGCTTCACCCCTCATTATCTGCCCCCTAAATGGAATGGAGAGAGGAGCAGAGGGTAAAGAATGGGGAGGAGAGATCCCTTAATTCCCCATTCCCTATCCATCCCTTCATTCCCCAACCATTCCATTCCTCATACATCCCTTCAATTCCCAACCATCCCATTCCTCATCCATCCCCCTTCATTCCCCATCCATCCCATTCCTCATCCATCCCTTCATTCCCCATCCATCCCATTCCTCATCCATCCCTTCATTCCCCATCCATTCCATTCCTCATCCATCCCTTCATTCCCCATCCATCCCATTCCTCATCCATCCATTCATTCCCCATCCATCCCTTCATTCCTCATCCATCCCATCATTCCCCATCCATCCCTTCATTCCCCAACCATCCCTTCATTCCCCATCCATCCCATTCCTCATCCATCCCTGCATTCCCGATCCATCCCATTCCTCATCCATCCCTTCATTCCCCATCCATCACATTCCTCATCCATCCCTTCATTCCCCAACCATCCCTTCATTCCCCATCCATCCAATTCCCCATCCATACCTTCATTCCCCATCCATCCCTTCATTCCCCATCCATCCCTTCATTCCCCATCCATCCCTTCATTCCCCATCCATCCCTTCATCCCCATCCATCTCTTCATTCCCCAAGCATCCCTTTATTTCCCATCCATCCCAATCCTCATCCATCCCTTCATTCCCCATCCATCCCTTCATTCCCCATCCATCCCTTCATTCCCCAACCATCCCTTTATTCCCCATTCATCACATTCCTCATCCATCCCTTCATTCCCCATTCATCTCATTCCTCATCCATCCCTTCATTCCCCATCCATCCCATTCCTCATCCATCCCTTCATTCCCCATCCATCCCATTCCTCATCCATCCCTTCATTCCCCATCCATCCCTTCATTCCCCATCCATCCCTTCATTCCCCAACCATCCCTTCATTCCCCATCCATCCCATTCCTCATCCATCCCTGCATTCCCGATCCATCCCATTCCTCATCCATCCCTTCATTCCCCATCCATCACATTCCTCATCCATCCCTTCATTCCCCAACCATCCCTTCATTCCCCATCCATCCAATTCCTCATCCATACCTTCATTCCCCATCCATCCCTTCATTCCCCATCCATCCCATTCCACATCCATCCCTTCATTCCCCATCCATCCCTTCATCCCCCATCCATCTCTTCATTCCCCAAGCATCCCTTTATTTCCCATCCATCCCAATCCTCATTCATCCCTTCATTCCCCATCCATCCCTTCATTCCCCATCCATCCCTTTATTCCCCAACCATCCCTTTATTCCCCATCCTTCACATTCCTCATCCATCCCTTCATTCCCCATTCATGTCATTCCTCATCCATCCCTTTATTCCCCATCCATCCCATTCCTCATCCATCCCTTCATTCCCCATCCATCCCATTCCTCATCCATCCCTTCATTCCCCATCCATCCCATTCCTCATCCATCCGTTCATTCCCCATCCATCCCTTCATTCCCCAACCAACCCTTTATTCCCCATGCATCCCATTCCTCATCCATCCCTTCATTCCCCATTCATCTCATTCCTCATCCATCCCTTCATTCCCCATCCATCTCATTCCTTATCCATCCCATTCCTCATCCATCCTTTCATTCCCCATTCATCTCATCCATCCCTTCATTCCTCATCCACCCCATTCCTCATCCATCTCTTCATTCCCCATCCATCCCATTCCTTATCCATCCCTTCATTCCCCATCCATTTCTTCCTCCATCATTCCCCATCTATCCCTTCCTCCCCCATTCCCCATCCATCCCTTCATTCCCAATCCATACCTTCCTCCCCCATCAATCTCTTCCTCCCCAAGTCCCCACCCATCCTTTTCTCCCCCATTCTCCATCCATCCTTTCCTACCCCATTCCCCATCCCTTCCACATCCACCCCCCCCTTTCCCCATCCCTCCCTTCCTCCCCCATTCTCAACCCATCCCTTCCTTCCCATTCCCCATCCATCCCTTCCTCTCCCATTCCCCATCCATCTCTTCCTCCCCCATTCCCCATCTGCCCCTTCCTCTCCTATTTCCCATCCATCCCTTCATTCAACATTCCCATCCATCTCTTCCTCTCCCATTCCCCATCCATCTCTTCATCCCCATTCCCCACCCATCCCTTCCTCCCTCTTTCCTCATTTATCCCTTCCTCCCCCATTCCCCATCCATCCATTTCTCCCTCATTCCCCATCCATCCCTCCCCCCCCCCGATTCCCCATCTGCCCCTTCCTCTCCTATTTCCCATCCATCCCTTCATTCAACATTCCCCATCCATCTCTTCCTCTCCCATTCCCCATCCATCTCTTTCTCCCCCATTCCCCATCCATCCCTTCCTCCCCCATTCCCTATCCATTCCTTCACCCCCATTCCTCATCCATCCCTCCACCCCCATTCCCCAGCCATCCCTTCCTCCCCTGGAATGAGAAAAGGAGAGCAGTGAGGAATGAAGAGAGCAGTGAGGAGAGGAGAGAGGTGAGGAATGAGGAGAGGAGAGCGGTGGGGAATGAGGAGAGGAGAGCGGTGAGGAATGAGGAGAGGAGAGCGGTGAGAAATGAGGAGAGGAGAGCGGTGAGGAATGAGGAGAGGAGAGCGGTGAGGAATGAGGAGAGCGGTGAGGAATGAGGAGAGGTTAGCGGTGAGGAATGAGGAGAGCGGTGAGGAATGAGGAGAGGTTAGCGGTGAGGAATGAGGAGAGGTTAGCGGTGAGGAATGAGGAGAGTAGAGTGGTGAGGAATGAGGAGAGGAGCAGTGAGGAATGAGGAGAGGAGAGCGGTGAGGAATGAGGAGAGCGGTGAGGAATGAGGAGAGCAGTGAGGAATGAGGAGAAGAGAGTGGTGAGGAATGAGGAGAGCGATGAGGAATGTGGAAAAAATGATGAGAGGAGAGCGGTGAGGAATGAGGAGAGAAGAGTGTAACGGAACCACAACCCACACTGTACTTGTGGGCCTCCATCAGTATACGGCTTCCTTCAGTCTGAATATAGATATCAGATTTTGCAGCCTCCCCCATACAAAGCTAGACGACAACTTAGCTTGTACTGGAATCTCCTTTATTGAACAGTCACACAGAATTTATATACAGCATGGACCTCCCCCTCCTGATCAGATTATCACACAGGTCAGGGGTTGCCTGATTACATTATCATATGCAGATGAAATTGTATACAGAAATAGAATTACCTGAACTAATTATCTAGCCTTCTGGACAGAACAATATGTGAGGTCATTAACAATTAACAATGGCACAGACAGGCTTACCAGAATCCACATCACACCTCAATACACAGACAATAGGGAGAGCCTGTCTCTGACATTGAAGTACAATACACATTATCATAAGTGTAAACACAGAACCCACTTGAAGCAATCCAAACCATTAAGTATCTGTCTTTCACTCCCAGTGATGGTGAGTACCGTCACAGAGAGCGGTGAGGAATGAGGAGATGAGAGCGACGAGGTGAGGAGAGAAATGAGGAATGAGGAGAGAATGAAGATAGCAGAGCAGTGAGGAATGAGGAGAGCGGTGAGGAGTGAGGTGATGAGAGAGATGAGGAGAGGAGAGCAGTGAGGAATGAGGAGATGAGAGTGATGAGGAGAGGAGAGCAGTGAGAAATGAGGAGAGGAGAGCGATGAGGAGAGGAGAGCGATGAGGAATGAGGAGAGAATAAAGATAGCAGAGCGGTGAGGAATGAGGAGAGGAGAGCAGTAAGGAATGAGGAAAGGAGATCGTGAGGAGTGAGGAGATGAGAGAGATGAGGAGAGGAGAGCAGTGAGGAAGGAGGAGATGAGAGAGACGAGGAGAGGAGAGCAGTGAGGAATGAGGAGATGAGAGAGATGAGGAGAGGAGAGCAGTGAGGAATGAGGAGATGAGAGCGATGAGGAGAGGAGAGCGGTGAGGAATGAGGAGATGAGAGCGATGAGGAGAGGAGAGCGATCAGGAATGAGGAGAGAATGAAGATAGCAGAGCGGTGAGGAATAAGGAGAGGAGAGCGGTGAGGAATGAGGAGAGGAAAGCGGTGAGGACTGAGAAGAGGAGAGCAGTGAGGAACGAGGAGATGAGAGTGATGAGGAGAGCAGTGAGGAATGAGGAGAGGAGAGCAGTGAGGAATGAGGAGAGGAGAGCAGTGAAGAATGAGGAGAGGAGAGCGGTGAGGAACGAGGAGAGGAGAGCGATGAGGAGAGGAGAGCAGTGAGGAATGAGGAGAGGAGAGCGGTGAGGAATGAGGAGAGGAGAGCGATGAGGAGTGAGGAGAGGAGAGTGTTGAGGAATGAGAAGAGGATAGCGGTGAGGAGAGGAGAGCGGTGAGGAGTGAGGAGAGGAGAGCGGTGAGGAATGAGGAGAGGAGAGCGGTGAGGAGTGAAGAGAGGAGAACGGTGAGAAACAAGGAGAGGAGAGCGGTGAGGAATGAGGAGAGGAGAGCGATGAGGAGAGGAGAGCGATGAGGAGTGAGGAGAGGAGAGTGGTGAGGAATGAGAAGAGGATAGCGGTGAGGAGAGGAGAGCGGTGAGGAATGAGGAGAGGAGAGCGGTGAGGAGTGAAGAGAGGAGAACGGTGAGAAACAAGGAGAGGAGAGCGGTGAGGAATGAGGAGAGGAGAGCGATGAGGAGAGGAGAGCGATGAGGAGTGAGGAGAGGAGAGTGGTGAGGAATGAGAAGAGGATAGCGGTGAGGAGAGGAGAGCGGTGAGGAGTGAGGAGAGGAGAGCGGTGAGGAATGAGGAGAGGAGAGCGGTGAGGAGTGAGGAGAATGATGTGGAGAGGAGAGCAGTGAGGAACGAGGAGAGGAGAGTGGTGAGGAATGAGGAGAGGAGAGCGATGAGGAGTGAGGAGAGGAGAGTGATGCGGAGTGAGGCAAGGAAAGCAGTGAGGAGAGGAGAGTGGTGAGGAATGAGGAGAGGAGAGTGGTGAGGAATGAGGAGAGGAGAGCAGTGAGGAGAGGCGAGCGGTGAGGAGAGCAGTGAGGAGAGGAGAGCGGTAATGAGTGAGGAGAGAAGAGCGGTGAGGTGTGAGGAGAGGAGAGCGAGGAGTGAGGAGAGGAGAGGAGTGAGGAGAGAAGAGCGGTGAGGAGTGAGGAGAGTGGTGAGGAATGAGGAGAGGAAGGGAGAGCGTGAGGAGTTAGGAGAGGAGAGTGGTGAGGAGTGAGGCGAGTTGTGAGGAGAGGAGAGTGGTGAGGAATGAGGAGAGGAGAGCGGTGAGGAGAGCAGTGAGGAGTGAGGAGAGGAGAGTGGTGAGGAGTGAGGAGAGGAGAGTGGTGAGGAATGAGGAGAGGAGAGCGGTGAGGAGAGGAGAGCAGTGAGGAGTGAGGAGTGAGGAGAGGAGAGTGGTGAGGAGTAAGGAGAAGAGAGTGGTGAGGAATGAGGAGAGGAGAGTGGTGAGGAGTGAGGAGAGGAGAGTGGTGAGGAGTGAGGAGAGCGGTGAGGAATGAGGAGAGGAGAGCAGTGAGGAGAGGAGAGCAGTGAGTAGTGAGGAGAGGAGAGTGGTGAGGAGTGAGGAGAGGAGAGTGGTGAGGAGTGAGGAGAGTGGTGAGGAGTGAGGAGAGGAGAGCAGTGAGGAGAGGAGAGCAGTGAGTAGTGAGGAGAGGAGAGTGGTGAGGAGTGAGGAGAGGAGAGTGGTGAGGAATGAGGAGAGGAGAGTGGTGAGGAATGAGGAGAGGAGAGTGGTGAGGAGTGAGGAGAGGAGAGTGGTGAGGAGTGAGGAGAGCGGTGAGGAATGAGGAGAGGAGAGCAGTGAGGAGAGGAGAGCAGTGAGTAGTGAGGAGAGGAGAGTGGTGAGGAGTGAGGAGAGGAGAGTGGTGAGGAGTGAGGAGAGTGGTGAGGAGTGAGGAGAGCGGTGAGGAATGAGGAGAGCAGGGAGGAGTGAGAGGAGGAGAGCGGTGAGGAGTGAGGAGAGGAGAGTGGTGAGGAGTGAGGAGAGGAGGGCGGTGAGGAGAGGAGAGTGGTGATGAGAGGAGAGCAGTGAGGAGTGAGGAGAGGAGAGCGGTGAGGAACGAGGAGATGAGAGCGGTGAGGAGAGGAGAGCAGTGAGAAATTAGGAGAGGAGAGCAATGAAGAGAGCGGTGAGGAGAGGAGAGTGGTGAGGAGTGAGGAGAGGAGGGCGGTGAGGAGAGGGGAGGGGTGAGGAGTGAGGAGAGAATGGTGGTGAGGGGTGAGGAGAGCGATGAGGAGAGCGATGAGTGAGGAGAGGAGAGCGGTGAGGAGAGGAGAGTGGTGAGGAGTGAGGAGAGGAGAGTTGTGAGGAGTGAGGAGAGGAGAGTGGTGAGGAGTGAGGAGAGGAGAGCGGTGAGGAATGAGGAGAGGAGAGTGGTGAGGAATGAGGAGAGGAGAGCGGTGAGGAGAGGAGAGCAGTGAGGAGTGAGGAGTGAGGAGAGGAGAGTGGTGAGGAGTAAGGAGAAGAGAGTGGTGAGGAATGAGGAGAGGAGAGTGGTGAGGAGTGAGGAGAGGAGAGTGGTGAGGAGTGAGGAGAGCGGTGAGGAATGAGGAGAGGAGAGCAGTGAGGAGAGGAGAGCAGTGAGTAGTGAGGAGAGGAGAGTGGTGAGGAGTGAGGAGAGGAGAGTGGTGAGGAGTGAGGAGAGTGGTGAGGAGTGAGGAGAGCGGTGAGGAATGAGGAGAGCAGGGAGGAGTGAGAGGAGGAGAGCGGTGAGGAGTGAGGAGAGGAGAGTGGTGAGGAGTGAGGAGAGGAGGGCGGTGAGGAGAGGAGAGTGGTGATGAGAGGAGAGCAGTGAGGAGTGAGGAGAGGAGAGCGGTGAGGAACGAGGAGATGAGAGCGGTGAGGAGAGGAGAGCAGTGAGAAATTAGGAGAGGAGAGCAATGAAGAGAGCGGTGAGGAGTGAGGAGAGGAGAGTGGTGAGGAGTGAGGAGAGGAGGGCGGTGAGGAGAGGGGAGGGGTGAGGAGTGAGGAGAGAATGGTGGTGAGGGGTGAGGAGAGCGATGAGGAGAGCGATGAGTGAGGAGAGGAGAGCGGTGAGGAGAGGAGAGTGGTGAGGAGTGAGGAGAGGAGAGTTGTGAGGAGTGAGGAGAGGAGAGTGGTGAGGAGTGAGGAGAGCGGTGAGGAATGAGGAGAGGAGAGTGGTGAGTAGAGGAGAGCAGTGAGGAGTGAGGAGAGGAGAGTGGTTAGGAGTTAGGAGAGGAGAGTGGTGAGGAGTGAGGAGAAGAGAGCGGTGAGGAGTGAGGAGAGTGGTGAGGAGAGGAGAGTGGTGAGGAGTGAGGAGAGGAGAGGAGAGCGGTGTGGTGTGAGGAGAGGACAGCAGTGAGGAAATGAGGAGAGGAGAGCGGTGAGGAGTGAGGAGGGGAGAGTGGTGAGGAGT